>NW_024589814.1:0-176695 GCF_018446385.1 Zingiber officinale
TGAAATTTGCATATGATTTTTCAAAGTGTTATGAGGTAGATTGAAAATACTTTTACAGATTATTTTATTAAATTCTTCAAGAATCATCAATTTATATTTTTATGAACACGATAAATAATAACTTAGAAAGACAACATCACGGTATAAAATCTCATCACATGTTGGGATTTTAGTACATGTCGAGGAGCTGGTGATGGTGTTGCTAGTGTGCTGATACATGGCATCAATCAGCAAATATTAGGAGGAACTGAGAAAGAAGCTTAGCTATTCCGGTGTTAGTTTTGGTGTCTCAACATGTCCCATATTCCAGTTTGATCAATGTAAAGATAAGTTGGTCGCGCCAACCAGCATGAGATGCTATTTCAAATCAGGGACAACTTATGCATTTGCATATACACCTTAATACTACAAACTAATCTATAAGTCACAATTAGTACCCAAAGACATTATTAAAAATAAAAATGACACATTATTCCAATTTAGGCTTCTATTTAATTAGTAATAGACAACATTAATTGAACTGGTATAGCAGATGTTGTGCACAAAAAATGCAAATGGAAAATAACATAAAATGGAAGTAGCAGTAAACATACGCAGTTTTGATGCTTTCAGCAACCTCCAAGCTATTTACGTCACCCTCCACCAAATATATTAGTTTTTGGAGTCCACATCTCTACATAGAATAAATGAACATTGTCTATGCCATAAAGGCAGTTTTATCAAGTTTATTAAAGTCCAATCTCTAGAAAAATGCTAATATAAGAAATAGAATGAACATAGTACAATGACATTATTTTGAAAAAAAATAAACATACATGACACAATATAACTAACCTTTTAACATAAATCAAGCCAATAAAATAAGCAGGATGATGATCCTATTTTTAGTCTTGCTTTACTTCTAGAGCATAATTGTATTGATTCTACCTTTTGCTTTTCCTAGCAAACCTACTCTAGCTGGCCTATTCTTATGAGACTGAATTATTGTAGTGACTATAAAGAGATCCCATCTGATTGTTATAGTCGATCAATAATACATTAGTTTTTAGAGATTATCTCATAACTCACAAGAACACCAATTAAGGCTTGAACCCCCATGAAATCATTGATTAAGGCATACAGATCTACTGACACAGTGTCAAGTCTTACAACATCACAGAATGAGGCACACAAATCTTGCTCAGCCATATGTGGAACTAACATAATAGCAATCAACTGTGCTATAGCCAAGCTGCACCCTTTGTATTTGTGGGGTTATTAACATACAACGGTCAATAAGATTTGCCATGAGGTACTAGTTTGTATGAAGTAACCTAGCACTTACATGTAGACAAGCATAATATGTATGTTTTGGACAAGGAATCTATGTTATCTAACATATTATGTAAGCTGATCAATCAGAGTAACAAAATATTTTGTAGAGGAATCCCTGTAATCTCAACTTCTGATCTCTATATTTGTTGTCCCAAATTGATTTGCACAAATCATCAACTCTTTTTCTTTCTACTATAAAATCAAGCACATATTCAGTGTTGCAGCCTCTACCTCGAGCAAGCCAAATGCCATCTCCAACAGGTAAGCATCTAACCTACAAAGAAAATTGGCAATACCATTGATGTATCTACGAGAAGCAGAAAAGGAAATTATGACATTTAGAGCCACTACTATGTTGTACATCTTAACCAACGTAGAATCACCCTTAGCATCCAGAGGTGAATCATGATAATTTATCCAAATAAAGCATGTTATGTTCTTTGAAATTATCCAAAGCTCTAACAAAAAATTGGACTGATTCTTTATGTGCATTGCACTTATGGACTAACTCTGTTATGTGCACTGCATTTGTGTAATTGTGGAGCTGTGGAATTAAAGTTATTGCTGCAATTACTGCTCTAGGTTAAATCTGTGAAATCATTTTTATTCATGGGTTGAAATCTCAAGCCGTATTGGAATTTCGGTTTATGACTAGAACGATACGATACAACATCAGTATTTTTTAAATATAAAATATATTAATTAAAATAAAAAAAATTAATCTAAATATTAAAAAATATATATATGAGATCACAGTGCCTCTAATATGATAAATAAATAAATATTTTATTATATATTTTTTAAATTAAAATAAATAATATATATATTAAATTAATAGGATAGTTTCATTAGGCTTTGAATAATTCTTTGTTTAGATTATCCTACTATAGATAGGAGTTGATTGAAATTATTAACCAAATTTTTTTTCCTAAGTTGAACCTTGAGCCCAAGCTCATCCCTCGCCACGACCCGCAGAAGTCTCGGCGTCCTGGCCACAACCCGCAATCCCCTTTGCGGTGCCAGTGGTGTTGGTGGTGCCAGCGTTAGGCAGCCGGCAAAATGGTAAATTTTGTCCATTTCATCTAGTACAAAACGAAATTTTATACCATGGTAAAATTGTTTTTTAAAACATGGTGTAAAATTCGGCTCTAGTTGTGATATGTACATAATTTTGGCAAGTATTGGGGTTATTAGAGGTTATAGTCCGAAGTCATCAGTGGTCATATTGATAACTATATATTCAATTAATTAAAGGGATAGAGAAGCAAGTTTACAATCTAAAAAACAATATTTTACCGCTTCTGTGACCATCTCAATCTGCATACTTATCATGATCAGGGTGGGCTCTCTCATCTTCAAGAAGCCCACTCACTTAGGGATAATCATGTGTTCATATCAGGTTCTAAAAGAAAAAAAGCAAATTACTAAGCATCCAGACAGTTTCCACCCTTCTTCTGATGTTGGTCAAGAACTATATTTTCATGAGCATATATTATAAGTAGATATTGGTTTCTTATCTTCACATTACTATGTTTATAAATCATCTAATAGTGTGTCACAATATATTAGCTATGGCTCATTCCAGACTTTCATCAAGTAAGACAAACAACACCATTTATCCTTATCCATTTTCTCTAGGCAAGGGAGTAGGAAGATTGTTCTTCCATTCAAACATATGTATTTAATTTTATATATTATCAGCTGAGAACATGTAATAATAACATTGCCTTAATATAGTACGCTAACATTTTAGATGGTCTTTATGTTTTCCAAACAAAAAAAGCCTCATTTTAGTTGTTTTACCAAAACAACCTATAATATCATGTAACTTCAATAATTTGTAGGAAGCATTAGGAAATTAGATGAGTAACAACTATAAGACACAGCTGCATTTGAAAAAAAAATATATGTGTACATGCCTAAAACAGAAAATTGTGCATTTGACATAATCTAGATCCTAATATGATAAGGACAAAAATCAAATGTTAAATATGGTAATATAAAATCAAAAATGTCAAAATTATAGTTCAACAGTTTCAAGGAACTCACCTCTACTGGGAGTCTGGGATATTGAATTGCGTCTGTATGTTATCAATGACTTTTCTTGAACGAGACCTAAAAATGAAATTTGTGAGTTTCTGTTACCAGATCCAAAGTATTTTGTGTGTACTATCATAACCATTGATAATATATGAAGTAACCTAACCCGGCATTTCATTGAATGTAGCCAATTCTGTACATGATTGACAGGATGTGATCAAAGTTAAACAGACTGAGCAACAAGTCATATGTCATAGATCCATCAAAAAAACTCACAAATTAGATTGCCATAGATTAATGTAGTTATTTAACCAATTCACATTTGACATGATTTAGTAGAAAGTTATTACAGCATGGTTTCATATTAACAATTCATATTCACATAACAATGTAGTTCTATATGACTAGCATATAAGATTTAAGTTGACATTATGTGCTTTATCTATTAATAACTGTTATACAATTAACTCAATACCAAGTTGCTAGATAGAGATGGAGCAAGCAAGTACAAACATACAGAGTCAAAGTACACTTCATAAGACAAAGGGAATGCACTAAGAAAGCTAATGAATAGGCAAAATTTTGTGATAAAAGGTAAAATAATGTCTAACTGTCAACAAATGGATGGAATTTGGAATGTAACTAACCAATACTGTCCATTTTATTTAATTTAAAGCACAATCTCATTTGGAAAAAAATGCTAGTGAAATATTCATTAAGAAAAAAGATCAATTGCAAATGCCCAATTATTCATGAACAAGCCTTAACTAGTATTGATTAATAATATATCTACTGCCAATTTTACCAAGCATCAATATAAAATAATAAAAAGAATAAAAAAAAGTTGAATAAGTTTCTATTTTATTTCTTATATGGAGAATGACTGGTGTTTTAATGCTGTCTTGATGTTCTTTAACAAACATTTGCAAGCAATAAGTAATAAAATATATTTATTATTGTTTTTGCTAAATCATACCAAATAATAAAAAAAATCCAGGAGTTTCTAATTTTGTGGACGAGTGGTGTTCTATTTTGTTTGGGAGAGCCATCAAATAATGAATTAAGAATTGTGATAAGATAACATAGAAAATCATGAAACATAGAATCAATACATATTTTGCATAATAATTGAAAATGGAAAGATGCTAACCCAAAATTTTCACGATCATCCAATATCAAAATAACATCGTGCATATCCTGAAATTTCTCCCCAAAGTTATATGGTGGCATGGCAAGAATATCATTTCCTTTTATACCATCATTAGCGGGTGGTTTGTGCTTGTGCATATGAAGATCCTAAGGATCAAGATTAATTAACAATATTAGTCAAAATAATTTTAAAACTTCCTTAAAAGTCTCTCATCACAAGAGACTAATTTTGTCACATTATCCTTAAACTTGAAAAATATGGTACGCACAGCAAGGGTGTTAAACGTACAAATGTAGTGCACGCTCGTAGATTGAAAGAGGATTGAGTGACATCAAGACAAACAGGAATCTGGGATTTCATATCAGCTGCAGATATGGTGGTCATAATATCTGTAGAACCGACTAAAGAATTCAGGTATAAGTATACTGTGAGAAAAAATGTATATGAACTTTAACACTGTTGAAGAGATTAAATAATTTGGCAAGCAAGAAAAACACCCTCAACTATGGGGGAGCTGATAAATGTTGATATGCTCTGCTTTCTCTGAATTGCATAATCCACATTAAGATCAGACAGATCAGCTTGCTTGCCCTGGAGATTAACATATGAAAGCCAAACTGGTAACTACAAGATTATACCAAGTTGATTGTTATATTTTTCAAATTTTGCTCACAGCAAAATAAAACATGCCATCTAAAAGTCTATCAAGAAAACATGTATCTCTTATTTTTATCCCTTATTTTCTCTTTCCTTCCCTTTTCTCATCTCTATCTATCTGCTTTGAATTTCCCTCTCATATTGAATCAGTATGTCCATCACGACTTGAGCACTTGTAACTAGCTAAGTTGAATAGAGAACAGTAATCTATAATTTGTAAGAGACAAAACTCATACAGGTACTACAAAACAATGCCCTCACCTTATCTGCAACCTTATTTCAAATGTCAATCACTTTTTGCTGGCAACTGGCAGTTGCTGGTTGTGAAGTCAATTTAACAACAAATGACCTTTGAGCATCAGAAATACAATGACATCTATTAGATTCTGACATGGATTGAAGATTTCCAGATCTAATGAGGCACTCATGTGCAGCTTCTTTTCCTTCTTGCGTTAGCATGAATCTGCACAAGAGTAAGATAAAATATTAAAATTAACTAGTGATGGAAAACAATATGGGTATCAACTCCCTATGGTATTAATAACAATAGACAACAACTACCATCAGGTTAAGTGTGGCAATTCTAGACTCATACCAGAGTTAATCGTGGCCAACAATATATATTGTTTCATGAATGAAGTTTGATATTTTTCCCTTGTGACAATAAATTGGTGTATGAGATAATGCAATGAGTTTCTGTTTCTGTTTAAGTCTACAATGTTTAAAATTATAATTCAGTCATAATATGTATCATTAAAATATGTGCAACCGTAGAAGTGAAATCAATAATTCCTTTTCGGATAAAGGCATCCATATTATGAATGATACTCAGCTAGTAAACTTGTGAAATGAAAGTGTGTTTCAATACTTAATTCTCTAATGCCTTGCATATTTGCTAACTTGTTAAGCAAGCATGCCATATTGTGTACTTCTGTTACCCATTGTAATTGAGGCATCACAAGAAATATGAAGAGGAAAGAGATAAAAGAGAAGCTTACTGCAAAGAAATATACAGAAGAAAGCTGAGGTTGAGATTTACCTCTTAAAGGAGACGAAAAGGAAGAGGAATGACTGTTAGAATTTGTTGGGGCACCGACATAGATTTCCGTAAGAGGATCATCAAGCAAAGAGTTACAAGCAAGAGAAAGGGCGAGCAAGAGGGTCGGGTGGGAGACTAGAATTTTAACCTTTTTTATAATACAAGTGAGCTAAAAAATGAACCAGCCTAAACTGATTGTCTAGACCACATGAGTCACATAGGCAAGTTCAACCGCCTGGCCGGTTACCTAGTTGAACTGAACTGTTTTTTAGAAGACCCACCTTAAGGGGACCTCATATTGAGTAGGCAAAGTGATCCCCTATCCAAACCGCCTAAATGGTTAAAGCAGCTGCTTTTAGAACACTGCATACTAACATAACTTCCTAAAACCAATGTATTTATTCAGTTGCTTCATATTTGTATTTGATTCAATGATAATCGGTGATCATGCGAATTTGACTAGCTGTATGTTTTGAAGGTTGGAGTACATGAGACCTCTTAGACTAACTTTATATTGAAAAATACCAGTTTTGCTAATGAATTTATTTAATAAAATGTTGAAAGCAAGAAAATCTCAAATGCTTTGAGAAATTTTTTTTCATTACCCAATTTTATGGGAGTAAATTTTGGATAAAAAAAATTGGTCATCGATATTAATAAAAAAAAACTAAAACTATAAAGGTATTTGTCATCCCCAAGACCATGATTCTATGTCCTTAAACCTGAGCTTGAAATTACAAAGTGGAAGATGCTGAAATTCTAAAAAAAAAAAAAAAATCTACAATCATTTACAGTGTTGACTAAAGTATGAAAGTGACAAGTCTTTCATACATTTTTTTTTTTTTTTTTGCATTAGGGTCTAATATACTTAACTAAAATTTGTGGCCATTACTATTCATTTATACAAAAAATCAGTGGCAAGTAGAAACAACAATGAGACTTGCTTCTATCCCCAATTTCTGTTCTTGCTACACAACATTGAGAAATTTGTCACGTTTACTGAATATATGTTGTTTGAAGATAGACCTATTTAGTTGATATTATACAAACAGTGAATTAAATTTCTTGGATATCCACAACACCCTAGCTCTTCAACATTTTGTAGGACACTGATCAACATACACTTGAAATGTGTGCTGCTGAATTTAAGTTGTATGGTTTGACAATTTCATTTCTATCCTCCAATTTCTTTGCATACATCTAAAAGCTGGCATTTCCATCTTTGTGGGTTATATTTATAGAATACACCAGAAATATAGCGTGTTCATTCTAAGAATGATAAAAGCTTGTTAAAGTAGTCTGAAAGTTTGCTAGTTTTATAGTATTATATGAAAATTATAATTCATTAAATGAAATCAATATTACTTTGCTGGGCAGCTAGACTTCAACACTAAGCCTCTTGACATCAATGTTTTCATGCAGCTCCATCCAGTATACCAGTCCCTTGAACTTCCTAAAGATCCAGGTTGCTTACTCTTATCTAGCCTGTGAACAAGACCAGGAACAGAATCATTCACCATAGTTAATAGATATAGACCCGTAAAACAAAAAAATAAATAGATCAATAACCACTCACGCAATTGAAGTCCGTGAAAGGCCACTTGCTTCTGAGGCATCAATCAATTCTTGCTTGTTCATATAACTAGCCCCATTCTGCATTTCCCTAAAAGCCAGAAACAAAAGAGAAGTACGATAAATATATACATAAAATGGTCACAAATCCAAGATATTAATTCTATAAATATACCTATAAAGTGTGATAAGAAAGGCATATGCAGCCGAATTCTTCTGTGGAATGTATCGTTTTGGCTCTTTTGCTTTCTTCCCTATCAAAGCAAGCATTTTTTTTCAGAAAAATACTAAATTAATCGGAACGACCACAAAAACATTTTTCCAAGAGAAAAAAAAAATGTTGGGACAGAAATGATTAGTATTCCGAGGAACATCATTATTTGCGGAAGGCTCTTCCGCGACAGATTCTTAGAAAAACCCCAGCATGAGCCTCAGAATTCACTTCCCCGTGCCCCTAGCATGGCGCAAACATAATCAAATCTTCAAAAAAAAGATGGTGTTTTCGCAACTGGAGAAAAGGATTTAACACGCCTCACTTAATTTGGCACAGGTCATTGAGGGTTTTGATTGGGGTTTTCGCATTGCAGATGCTGCGGTAAGCGATGGAGAGTGTGGAGTCGAGATTGTCAAGGATGCCATTGGTCTCGGCCATCTCCTGCCGCTTCCTCCGTAGGAATAGCACTGCCACTTCCTCCGTAGGAATAGCACGGCCTCATCGTTGTCGTTGCACCGAACAGGATACCGATTCTCCATCTCGTAGGACTAGCAGATTACAAGGCAAGGCGAAGGTGAAAGACTTTTCCATCTAGGGCTGGACTTCGCGAGCCCCGCCAATTCCTTCGGCTATTCAAATTGCTTAAAGGAGCTGGGGGTTGGTCCAACCTAGAAAAAATAAATTAAAAATTGATCTGACCAACTGTTTCCATAAACTCAAAAGAATCAATCATTTTAAAAAAAATAAAAATGGAATCAATTGTCATGTCTACAAATGTCGAATGATGTCAAATATTAAAAGAAAATGTTCATTTACAATTTCACAATTAAATTTGCGATAGAATTTTTTTTCATAAATTTTAGCATATAATAAAAATAATAAATACATCTGAACAAACTTGGAACATTCTCCATTTCAATTGCCTTTGATTTGATGTTAAAGGGCATCATCAGGTCCCACAACTTCTCTGCCCCTTCTTTGACTTACATGAGCTCTAATAAGTGGTTCGATGTCGCCATCTAATACCGAGTTTAAGTCGGCCAGTTGGATTCCAGTCGCCACATCCTCGACCATTTTGTGCGGATGGAAAATGTATCTCCTGCTCTCATGTACCATCTCATTCCGAGCAGCCTCTCGCTCTGTTTTGTTTGCATCCACGGCACATTCTCTCTCTACAACAAGAAGTTTTGCTCTCAAACGGTTTAGAGCCTTGGTCATATTGGCAAAAGAGCTCCTTTCACCTGTGTCGAGCTAGCAAGATCATTTATGTTTGCAAAAGTTGGATAAGCATGGAATAACTTGCAAGACAAGACAGTATAACGAGTACATAATGTTGATTGCATCATTGAATTTTATTAGACTTGATTCTGAAAATACTGTCATGGATCTTAGTTGATTCCCCAAGTTGATTATCATCCTAGATAGAAAAGAAATTATACGGTTTGTTTTGCTCATTAATTAACTTTACATGGGTTAACTTTTTCTTAAACAGCCTTAACAAAAAGGTGCCAATCAAATTATACCAAGTAGTAAGACTCCCACCAGGCAAGTAAAAGCTTGCGGACACTTGAAATTCATACACTCGCCTTGAATACTTAAAATCCTTAATCAAGTTAAATTGATGTGTTCAAGGTCACTATTAGACATGAACCAGTATCATGGCATGACCTACTCAATCCAAAAATGTGATTGGCAAAGTCAACACGAAAGTGACATGCATGACCAATCAGAACACATAAATGAGTGACACAAATTGACCAGTTTACTAAGTAAATATTTAAAAAATAATAATTACTTTTTGTGAATTAATTAGTTCTACATTATTCATATAGTTTCACATTGATATGAATGACACCTTATAACACGATTAATAAGACAATACAAATTGTCACGTTAGATGTGATAACTGGCACGACTATGGAATAGATTCCCTAGATGTTAATATATCAAAATTAGGCACACTGTAGTTATGTATGCACCTTTTTTATATGCAGACACCTTAATTAAGTATGCTCATGTCAATTTCTTAATTTGGTTCCTAGTCTACCTGGGATTAACTAGAAACAAGTCCAATACAGGTTCAAATAAGTATGCTCAAGTCAACTTCTTAATTTGATTCCTCGTATACCAGGGATAAACTAGAAACGAGTTCAATTCAAGTTCAAATAGAGGTTCCCTTGAAGATTATAGAATTCTCACATAAACAGTCACTGGTTAGCCTCACAAGTAGAGCCAACTTATTGAATATATTATATGGAAGAGAATGGTCAATTTCAGCTGACTAAACTGGCACAAGTAGATAGAATAAGCAAATGAGAATGCAATTGCAAGGACAAGGTACCTGAACTTTGAACAGTTATGCCACTTGGAATATGATGAATACTAACTGCAGGTTTTGTTCTATTGTCATGTGCATACTGTTTTTCAGATGATAAGTAAGAAATTTCAAGATCTTTGTCATCAATTGGCATGTTGATTGAACCTCCAAGGAAAATAGGGATAACATCCACAATAGCCGAACATATCTGCATTATTTTTTCTCAGCAAATTTGCCTTGAAGAAACAAAAAGCCTAAGCTAATAGTGCAGATTATCCATGCATTGCAAGCTGCTAGAAAGTCATTGAAAAATGATATATTATTGTCATGAAACAAACCCACGCCGGAATGAAGTAATCATTAACCAATTGTATGATATGAAGTAATTACAAGATATTTTTTAATCATGGCTTGCTCTTTTTCCTATTTTATTTTAGTGAATGGTAGCATTTCGTTAAAGTTTTAGGTGTAAGAAACTACAAACCGAATAATTAGAATAACACTGCAGTCTTCTAGCTATTGACATGGTTTAACCCACAAGAGGTAATATAACAAAGGTATCATTTGAAACAAAACAGCAACCTCTTAAAATTGATGCAAAACCAGGTGGAGTGGATGATTACCTTAGGCACAGCAGATCCATCCAAAGAACTGCAGATTTTTTGGTGAACACCTCTTTCTCCAGAAAGATAGCCATACATGTATTCTGACTCAAACTCTACTACTGCTATTTCAGTTGTAGAACCCTTAGAATGATATCTTTCAATTATCTTAGTTGTGCACCCATGTTTTTCAGCCCAATTGGTGTACATTTTTAATAGTTTCTCTGCCCATACCTACAATATAAAGTTTAAGAGATTACAAATGAAGTGAACGTGCAACATATTAGAAAGAGGTCGGGATTTGGAACTTCCAACTTTCAAGAAATCAAGGTGAGAGCAAATAAGACATCATAATTCTTCACTAACATTATCAGGAAGTCTCCCGATGAACTTTAAGAAGCTACATGCATTAAAACTAAATAGACAGAAGGTTTATAAAATGTTTTTGTTGGACCAAAATAACAGAAAGTTTTAACCTTAATTGCTAAGAAAAAGACAGAACACTTTCCAACATCGAATACAACGAGGAATTTGCAAAAAGAAAACATTAGTTATTTAGTGCTTACGCTAAAACATTTGTTATTTAGTGCATGTATGTGTGTATGTGAGAGAGAGAGAGAGAGAGAGAGAGAGAGAGAGATATGGTTTTGAACCTCAGACACGTGCCCAGGCCCTGCTTTTATAATTAAGCAAGCTCCCTCCTTGTCATATGGATCAGTAAGAAGCTTTGATACTTCATATCTTTCAATGAATCTGTCAACCTCTAAAGAAGCCGCATAAGCCTGCTCAAAAAGTTCATGGCTAATGACATCCATCTCTGCCAATTCCATTATCAACTTTGCTTCTTCAGCCTAAATAATGAAAACATTTAGGCAGCTCCAAAAATAATTCATATTTGCATTCAGATTAGACATTGTAAGAATACTCCTTAAGAAGAAAAGACAAAAAGTTGCAATTGATATTCATTGATGTATCAAGAATATCAATTGCCATGAAATATTAAAGTAGCCACATAAGGATTTGGGAGCTCACATAGACATAACATATTCACTGCAGCTCAAGTAAATATTTGATGTTTTGATCCACTTTAAATTCACGTTTAAACTTCTAATTTCGTTTTATAAATAGGATGAAACAAATAGTCTATTGAAAACATACAATGCCAGCAAAAAGCAGCATGCACCTTATATTGAAGATCTTTGAGACCATTGACAAGTCTGACAGAATCAGCTAAGGAAGTAAAGCAATCATCAGATTTGGCCAAGTCATCCCACAAACTATGCTTCCTAAGCACTTCTTCCTTCTTAATTCGTCTTGCTTCTTCCATTTCCAATGCAGTTGGTGCTATCATGTCTGCATGACTAACAACATCTTCAATCTTTTTCTTCAGTGAGTACAAACCTAGAAAAATGGAGAAAGATGCAGAATATAGATTAATTAACAGTAATGGATCATAAAACCTAAAACAATATATACTTAAGAAATAGTATAACAATTTCTACAAATAATGTAAACTAATTCCGGATGTTTTTACTATTTTTTTTTAAATAATCCAATGACAAGACCATGTGCTCATGGCTGTAACAAGCCGTTGAGTTTAACTATGTTCAAATTTGTTGATTAAAAAAAGAAAAGACCCTTGAGTTTTTGTTAAGCTAAATTATTGACAAGGTTATCCTCAGTTGAAATTTGATACAACATATGAAACTTCTCTACTTCCCTCTTTTGACATAAAGTAGACAATTTAGATTCTTAAAACTGTGAAATTTATTCTTATATATTTCAATAAAAAAAAATCAAAGAAAATGATATTATAAACAATTTTAAAGTTGTTTGTTTAGCTTGCCGAGCTTAAAAAACAAATTCAAGTTTGTTTATTTTATACTTGTCTCAAAAAATTAACAAAAAAATCATGTGAAGTTCAGTGTGTTCAAATTTACAAGCAAACAAGCCATAGGCCCTCAGAGTGAACTTAAAACGTCAACGAACCCTTGATGAAACAGGAGCTAACTGAAAAGGGGGAAACAAATAAAGATGTTTGCAAAACATATACAATCAAAGTATTTTTTCACTTTTTTTTGTGTGTGTGTGTGTGTGTGTGTTGACCATGAGATCCGCACACCACATTCGAAGATTATACCACCCCATTTGGGGCGAGGACGATAAGGTTTAACCCCTCCCAAATCATACAGATTAGAAACTCAAAAGGACTTTATGACTAAATAAACATTCGCACGCAATGCCCGTTTCTACCCGAGGTTCGATTTCTGTGCTTTGCTCGGATTTGGGGATAACAAAAGCAAGCGGGAGAACCTCATTCCTACAGAATTTTGACTCCCCTACAATTCACGAATACAATTACAAACCAGCAATAGGTGAGCAAGAACTCGCAAAACCTACGACCAGCATGAATCAAAGCGCTAAAAGGCAGAAAGGGAGAGCAGTACAGGGACTTTCAATACGAACCGAGTTGCTTAAAGACCTGGTTGCTTTTGATGCTACCATCCGCGGAGTGGGAGGCCCGAACGGGAGCGAGCGAAACCAGCCATCTCGGGCGAAAAGAGGCCGATCTAAGTACCAACATAGAACACTTTCCTCCTGCTTGCGTGATCGAAGGGAAGGAAAAAAAAAAAAGGAGAAATCCAAAAAGTAAGGTTGGATCGAGGGAAGCGAAGTGGCTCGATGCCTTTTTGAATGGATATGGAGCCGATGGATGGAGAGGAGGTCGATCTATTCTTTATGTCATGGCACGTCGCCGATCACATCGATCTCATCCATAAATGGATGGTCCGATTTCGGTTAGCGATCATCACGACTTCAATTTCCATGATGCATCTATTTTTTCTGAAATATTTTTTAGAATTTTTGACGATTAAGATTTGAAAACAAAAAAAAAAGTTAACAATTTCTACATGTATAGGAGGTAACTGAACATTTAGGGTTCATAATGGCGCTATTCTGATGTTTGTCATGTACTGTTCCCAAAGGTGTTAATGGATTATGCATGTGTCGAGCAAACTCAGAGCGCAATCAGAGACAAATGAGTATACTTTTTTATATTTTAAATTATTAAAAAAAATAAAATAGATTCTATCAAAAAAAAAAAAAGATAGACTTGAATTATTATATACAATTCAAAAAATAATTTATGATGTTTCATAAAATAAAATGATATTTAAAAAATTATTTAAAGTTAGAACTTATTTAATCTCCAAAGCAGAACGGAGTCAGAAATTTCTTACCATCACCCCTCCTTTGGCTCCGTCCCTGCTCCAAAGGTAGATGTAGTGCACATCATATTGAGAGCATTGTGGATGAGACCTTACAGTAGTTCAAACAATGCCCATGAGAAACAACGCATTTCATACTCAACCGAGATCCACTAGCTTCTATACCATAATTTTGCTAATAAGAGAAGAAAATAGATTTATAAGTTGCTTCGAATAAAGAAGATCATTCCATACTCATCTGATATTCACCATATCTTTGGAGATCACTTAGTCAAGAGAATCAGATCCTTGAACGCCACTGGAGTTTTAGTGGATCCTATATTGAATTTCATACCCAAATGCTTATTCTCCTTTGATCCAACAAATAATTTTAACAATGGCTGGTAGTAGTTTTGCCATCAATATCACAATTATTCCACGAGGACTGAAACTACATCCAAGAATAGATATCACAGGCATCTTTGAAATTTTGAGACACAATAAATCAACAATAGAAGAATTTCACTTTGAATTTACGTATCTACAAGACACCGATGAACCAATGAAGTCGAATAATCTCCAATTAATTTAAAGGGGAAAATGGGTCTGAAAAAAAACTATTTTATACACTAGCACAGAATTTAGGAACTTTTTACTAACATATTCACACTAGCATTTTGCGCAAACATTTTCAAGCCTGCACTTCAAATGTCAGATGAATCGAGAATGCATCTTTCAAACATGATAGCTTACCGTGTTAAAACCTTGGGATAAGCAAAATTTATTTCACATGTTTGGAGGCGGAGGGACAGAAGAAAAGTTATTCCCAGGTAAATACCTGTTGGTAAAATAAATGGGACCTGAATTATGAAAACATGAGAAACCCACAATCTTTTCGGACAAGACAATAACAGATCACATACCTAAAATCCAGTCCGTCTCTGAAGAGGCTTGGAGGAATTTCACCAGTCAGGTTATTGTTTTCTATGTAGCTGCAAAAAGAAAATCAAACCGGTAAGGAAAACAAGCAACAGAAGAAACATGGACGAACAGGAAAGGAAATTTAGCATTATGAGCAACACATAATATAGAGCCCAGAAAAGATGCATGCGACAGTTGGAAGTTAGCAAGTTGAGCATTGTCCATGGGCATAACATCATGCAATTAAGCAACCATTCAGAAGAAAGAAAAACATATTAGTGTTAGTAAATAAGATATAATGAGAGTCATCTGTGAGTCTGTCTGCAATCATTACCCAGGCATCATGGCCAATCATATTAGGCCGGCTTCAACTCCATGTGGCAAAAGGCGATTCGCTCGCCCCCAGCGCCCCTGCCAATCCGTCACTAGGTCAACACGGAGGAGGTAAATCACGGGTGGCTACTAGCCATTAGTGCAAATAGCCAAGACATGGGGGAGGTTATGCTCAGTCACGCCGAGTTTCGACCCCAAGACCTCATGTGGCAACACCCCATGCCTTAACCATCGCACCGCCCCGAGGGGACTAGGCCGGCTTCAACTCCAGGATATACGAGAGATTGGTTACAATATCTGTTGGTGCATGAACTGAGTGCTTGGTTGCAAGGACTAGTTTTTATTTTAGGTTTGGTGAGAATCTCTATATTATTTGTCGAACCTTCATCACTAGAGGGATTTTCATTAGCTGGCTTCTGCGAGAGATAATTAGGAAATTGTCAACTTGCATAAAATTGCTTCAGGCTTGAAACTAGGATGAACTTTGTCGAAGAACTAAGGAGATGTAGGAGGAAACAAGAAGCAAACTGCCAACCATCGTGATTCACAAAACCATTGAAAACTTTGAAATCTCTTGAATTGTAAGTTTAAAAAACGACAAAAAATAATCTCAGGTAAAAACCTAGGCTGAGGAATGACACAATTGTGGAACTTATCTAAATTCGCTTGTTTGTCGTAACAGGTTAGGTTAACAAATTGTGCAAACTGAATCTTCAATTCATGGTTTGGATGTGTGTTCTACACTTATTTAAGCTGCATATTGCAAATATTTGTCATCTGAAGCATCCAACTGTATATTTGCAAATGGAGAACACAAGCAGCAGAAGTCATAATTTATACAAGCCTAATTCACATGTACACGTAATATAAGCAGTCTTGTTAAACACAATCAGGACGATAAAAACACACTGGAATACTCTAAACTAACAAAACTTATCAATTACTAAGTGTGAGTATGATAACCTGGGGAAATCTGCAACTTAGATATGACTAAAATTAACATGGAGCATTACTTGTGCTCACAAAGAAAGACGTTAATAGTGATTAAAAAATACAACATCCTTACCATAAGTAGAAAGGAAAAAAAATAAAAATTAAATCTTTGCTAGACAGAAAGAAGAAGGCATTATACTGCAGGCAACACAATAATGCATGCTACTTACAGTTCTTGCAGTTTTGCTAGATTTGCAAATGATAGAGTAATGGTTCCTGTAAACTGATTGTCCTGCAAGTGTCTTCAACAAAAATAAAAACATAAGTAAAATTATTAGGAAATCAATGAGAAAAGAGAAGGAAAAGTTAAAAGACGCCACTTACAATTTTTCAAGATTTCTCAATCTACTTAGGTTTGGAATGTGGCCTGTAAAATTATTATTGGCCAAAGATCTGCAAGCTGGACACTGTAAGCTAGGGTATTTTCAAATTCTAATTATCTAATATGGATACCTACACATTAGTTAGTGCTGTCAGATTGGAGATATAAAGTGAAATAGATCCATTTAAGCCCATACTTGAAAGATTCCTGTTAGAAAAGATTTCCTAGTTTGTTAATTGTGACAAGACCTGGATATATTTTAGATTTCATAAATAAGCCCAACTTACAGAGAGACAACACGTATTTGGTTCCCATAAGAGCAGGTTACTCCAACCCAAGAATAATCTTGTGGCATACAAGGATCACCACTCCAACCAGGTGGTGGAGAAATAATATTTTCTCTGATTTGTTCCATTGCAATGACTGCAACAAATATACAATTACAGAAAAGATGACAAATGACAGTATATAAATTACATGTAATAGAAGGATCAGAAGACATACCATCTCTTGTAACTGTCAGATTTCCAATCAAGAAAAGACCAAAAACCTCTCCGGCACTTATTAATGGTGTACCAGGAGATCCAGGAGTCAATGTAACCATTGTTTGGCCAGAGAGATTCCATTGGTTTGAGAAAACAACAAGGCCAGATGATGAGACTGTTAGATTTGAGTAGAAGCTGTAGTTATTTACAAAGACATTGAATGTCCTGGTGCTCTGGAGTGATGATGTATCAGCAAAGTAAAGAGCAATATAATAGATAGCATCTGGAAGAGAATTAGGAGGCCACAGTAACACCAATGGTTTCCCTTGATCTGCTACCATGGCAGTATTAAAGACGACAGCGGGAGGAAGGTTCCAAAAATCAGCTGTTGTGATATTATGGGTGCTAGATTTTGCATGCGTGCTATCAGAAAATGGCTGCCAGTATCTGTCAAATCTGTCATCTGGGTATCTACCAAGCACGTAAAACTTTGTTCAACAGACGAAATAACATAGATACAGTTCATACATATGTAAAAGTAATAAATCATCCTTCAAGTGGCAAGTATCATAGATGACAACATTTTATGCACCTCACAAATCACAATTGTATTATAAAAAAGATACAATTAACTTATACTTTTCTTATTTTCATTTCTAAATCTTTTTTCATTTAGGATCAACGCAAGGAGAGAGCTCCTAGACAATTAGATATCATGGATCTTACTTGGCCATATATTAAATGCAGAGCTTTACATGATTGATTCATTATAAGACTTCATACAATGAACCTATTGATTTCATGTTGCAATATGTTAAATGTCACTTCGAAAACAAAATGCCTTCCATTTTAGTAGCTTATTT
Organism: Zingiber officinale; assembly: GCF_018446385.1. NCBI lineage: Eukaryota > Viridiplantae > Streptophyta > Magnoliopsida > Zingiberales > Zingiberaceae > Zingiber > Zingiber officinale. The sequence goes on from NW_024589814.1 coordinate 18,032, forward strand.
ATACTTGTAATGTGTATTGCATTGCCACTTTTCTCTCTGAGCATGAGGTCATTTTTAATATAATAAGTCAATTAGGGTTTCTACATGTAAATTGGAAATCGAAGAAAAGGCGAGGAACCAGCAGGCTAAAAACATTGATACTATTCGGGAGAGGTCAAATTTAATAAGATCAATTAAGGTTCCTACTACGAATTGGGAAATTAGGGCAACCTAATGACACCTCCTCCCAACCCGACAGCATGACAAATACAAATAATATGCCATATTTAGATGTTCTACTTTCCTAATTGTTTCTTCAATCTTGTTTATTTTTTACAATAATGTGGCAAGGAAACTGGCTAAAACGTTGATACTATGCACATAAGAATAAGATTAATAACCAGAAAGGAAATTCATTTTACCTTATAATCGAACCAGCGGATCCAAAGCTGCTCCTCGCTATGAGGCCCATGGCGTACTTCCCAAAATCCGTGCCATTATAAACCGAATCGTCCAACAAGATCATCTCCAGGGCGGAGATGAAGGGATCAGAGGTGGTGTAGGTGTTGGCGGCAACGCACACTCTCATGTTCTTCTTACCCGCCGGCAAGAAGACGCCCTCATAGTAGGAGGCCATGCCGGCGGCGTAGTCAGCGGTGGTGTTGACGGTGGTCCAGAAAGTGCCGTCTACGATCTGATCGAAAACGGGCGGCGCGGAGCCGTTATCAAAGCCGCCATAGAAGTAGGTAGTGCGGACGAGGTAGCGGCCACCGGGGTTGGTTGGGAGGAGGTAGCAGAACTTGAGGGGGGAGTAGAGGTCGGAGCGGATGGGGAAGGAGCGGAGGGTGGAGAGGACGGGGTGGAGGTTCGGCAGGGTGAGGTTGTGATTACGGCCGACGTCGATGTATATGTCGGAAATCCACCCGAGGCCGTCGGGAGTGGGGATGTTGGAGGTCGATCCGCAGTCGATGAACAACCGACTGAGCGACGACTGGCAGAGCACGGACACGAAGTAGAGAGGGGAAGAAAGCAGGAATACGAGGAAGAGAAGTGAGGCAGATCTCGCCATTCCGTTCGTATCAGTTTGCGTTTGGACGAATTGGAGAAGATTTCAGCGAATTGATGGAGAAGTAAAATGGAAGACGAGGTCAAACGCTGGGGAGGGGACGAGGTCAGACATCGTCGACGGGAAGAAACAGTCTGACTAACAGATTGCATAATGCTCTCTTTATCTTTTAGGAAACTTGTAAAAATATCCCCCTAATTTAACAATTTTTAAAAATGCATTAAAATTTTATTAATAACAAAATATTTTTATTTTATTTATTTTTTTTATAAAACTAAAAATCTATTTTATTCTAATATTTAGTATCATACTGAATAATCATATTTCACCAAAAGATAAAACATGAGTATATTTTTTTCAGTATAAAAATTCATATAAAAGCATTGTTACATCTCAATCATGTCATTTTAAATTTTTTATATGCTGAATTATTATCCTTCACTAATCAAAATTATAACAAAACTAATATATTATTTTTAATATTACTGTAAATCAAAATTTTATCATCCATGGATAAAGGGGACTTTAGCCTTCAAAAGTTAAAAATATGGATGTTTTATGCAATTGGATAAATTCAAACTTATTTTAGGATATAGGTTTAGGATTTAAAGAGTTGCTAGATGGTGTGTTTTATTAGGATTAATATTTTATTAAAAAAAATCTTTAAAATGGAAAATAGTATATATTTTAAGATATAAATGCAATTTATCATAATTGAGTAACATTTGGTTTAATTACATTCCATAAAATTTGAAGGTATATATATTGCTAAATAAGACGGCTGTGGTGTTAGATTTATGGTTGTGCCTAAGCACACAGTGTTCAGTATCCTCACACTTAATACTGCAGCATTTATACTTGTAATTGTATTACACATGTACTGCACTAACGAATGTCTCATTATAATCTAATTGAAAAACATAGGATGCTTCAAGAAGAAATTCAAAGTTAATTAAGGACACAATATTAACAGCAATAAATCCAAATGGTAGTAAAAATACACTACCTATCATGTTTGATATTGGAGAAGAGCTAAGAACAATAGTCGTTTCATTTTTGCAGAAATCTAGATTACAGACCGTCGTTTGTTCTTGCACAAGACTCTCTGAGCGGTACCCTGCAGCCTTCCAACAAGATTTCCTCCCCTTAAAACTTGATTAAACATCGTGTGCCCCTGATGCATGAATTGTTTTGGTCGAGCTGGAGAACTGACAATGACTCTCTTCTGCACACTGAAGCATAGCTTGTTTGTAGTCTGGTGTGCACCATCCAAGTGCTCAGCATTGGTAGGGCTCGAAGTTAGTCGAAGCCTTTGGTGAGGTGAAGAAAATGTTGGAATCATCGATTTGGAGAATGCTTGAAATCGAGATGGGCTTCTGTACTTGCTACTAGATGCCAATGTGCTAAAATTTGACTTGTCTGGAGTAGTTGCTGCTCCAAGTGACCCTCTGATCGGAGTAAAGCTAGCCAACGACCTCCTCTTTGGGATCATAAGATGCGAAAACTGGGTATTACCAGAGATGTTTTGGTGTCTAGCAACAGGCAGTGCTTGTGCTCTTTGTGTTGTATCTTGCAAAATTGCAATAGAGGCCCTCCTCTTGGGTTGAGCTGGTACATTACGCATTACTGGTGCCAGCGTTATTCTTCTTGCTCTGTGCAGAGATTTAACTAAATCTTCCCCAGAAGTTTTATTTGTTAATAGACTATTCTCTTTATCTATTACTGGATGGGCACCTCTACTTGTTTGACGTCCAGAGGGTGACAACTGATTGGTGATTCTTTGTAAAGGAGGCCTCCCTCTTAAAGGAGCCACGGGAGGCTTTGGGAACTTTGCAGCATCCTTCTTGGTTGTCCTGTCACCATTTAATTGATTCTCTAGTTCTCTTACCTGAATAGAATAAAATAGTCAATATGGATATAAAGAAGTTTGTTGCTTACAGAAGGGAAATTAGAGATGCTGTAAATTCTACGCAAATAGAGATTGAAAATGAGATATGTAACCTTTTGCTGGTAATTTTTACTTGTTTGCTCAGCTTCTCTGATCTGCACATTTGAAATAATCTGCTATAAGGCAACTGTTATTTGAAAGAAGCTAAATATAGTGAAATAATCTGATCAATTTTAGCAGTATCTAGAAAGGAGAACACCATATGACTGCACCTGCAATAGACTATATAGCATCATCTTTTATAACCTATGAGCAAGATTCTATAGGATCTGAAGTTCATATTACTACCTTATCTTGCAATGTTTTGAAAACATTCTCCCGAGATGCGTATTTAAGCTGCATCAATTGCAAGCTTTCATTCAACCTTATATTTTCTTTTTCACTCTGAAGGAGCTTATCAGCCTGTACAATAACTCTTATTAGGCATCACATAATTGCAGAAGATACAAAACCTGCATATGTATTGTCAAATAGAACAAAATTTTAAAACTAGCAACAGTAGCCCAATATGCAGTAGAAACAGATATACCATTTGTTTAAGCTTGAAACTCTCTGCGAAATCTGTCTGCTTTCGAACAGGACCATGCTCAATGCCTCGAACTCTGCTAGCAAAGTTTAGTGAGCATAATGTTTCACCTAAGTCTGCTGAACTTGGGCTAATCTGTGCAAACATGAGTGTCTTGCAATCACCTCCTATTGTGAATGAAAATTATCAGTGAAGGGTAATGCGTCAAATTTTCTTCTGGCAATAAAAAATAACAGGTATAAACTAGTTGTTGTTTTTGAACCTAAACAACAAGATCATCAAAGCTAGATGTTATACTATTCTTAAGGTTTTTTCTCACCTAAAGAGCTCTGGAGCAAATGTGTTAGCTTAGAGTTCCTGCAAAATACATCTCTCCTTTAGTTCAATGAAAAATTCAAACTAGTTTAGATGGTAAAATAGAAGCATATGGCTATGAGCATTAGAAGGAACCTATATGGAATATGTGGGTTCTTGGAGGCAAGAGCAGAGATCACATCTCCCAAAGCTGATAGAGACTTATTGATGAATTGAGATTCTTTCAGCCTCTCTCCTTCTACTTCAATCTTGCCAAGACGCTCACTACCAGCTAAATCAACCAACCACAATCTGCTTGTGAACTTCTGACCATCTACAAAACTTTCACCCTTAATAGTTACCCTCACCAAGCTGCAAAAAGCTTTAATATAATAAGCATGCTGGTCATCATAATAAGGAAAATTTTAAGTGATTTAAAAATGTCAGGCAGCAATCTAACAATCTTTCTATAAATGAGAATGTAAAGAAGGATCATAATCAAACAAAAAACATAATTTGAATGGAATACATGAAGAAACTCACGAGTGAGAGCGGCTACTCAGCTCGTTAGCGTTTGTTGACCCCACAGATCTATTTCTTCCTCCATTTGTCAGAATTTCCCAGACCTCATCTATGCTGCCAACTTGAGGTTCTAAAAGGCCAGGCACATCTTGCGTCCCATCTGATGCTTGCTTTATATCCAACCTTCATAAAAACGACAAAGCCCAACAAATTGAACCTTTACTTTGCAAGAGGTAACAAAACAGTTTTCAATCATGCATGATTACAAATCCTTCCAGGATAATTCTACCTCTTTGAGAGTTGGTCTGGACTATCTGCAAGAAGATCTCTGATCTTCTCATTATAAACCTCCAGCATACTGACATAAAATTCATATCTCATGAGAGAGCTTCTCTGTCCAGAAATTTTGAACAGTTCATCTAACGCTCTGTAATTAACGCCTCTATTCTCTGGAATCCCTTCCATTGTGAAAGTCTTTCCAGATCCGGTCTGTCCATAAGCAAAAATGCAAACATTGAAGCCATCTAACACCGATTTCACAATTGGCAATGTCTCTTTGAAGACAGCATCTGCAACCACAAGATTCCCAATCATGAATTTGAAGCTAGATAACATTTGACACTCAGTATAAATAAATTTGGCATCAAGAAGTCTCATTCTCGAAGATTTTGTTTCCAGATGGGGGAATGACTATGCCACGGAAATCAAAATTTATCAAGAATCAAAAACTGCAGCTTTGGACGAAACAAATCTTCAAAAATAAAATAAGAAATGAAATTAAAAAAAATAAAGATGTTATGGTTCTATAATAATACATATCCGAATTACTTTCTACCTTGGTCATCTTTATGTCCAAAAATATGATCAAATTTAAATTGCTTCTTGGATGAGTCAGTGCAGATGATTCGGAGTTCAGTGTCATGTGCGGGGTCAAAATCCACCACACAGGAAGATCCTTTGGCGATCTCTTCCAAGCTCAGCGGCCTGCATCTGCAATACACCCTGATGTTACCCTTGAGCTCTATGACCTCATTGTACAGCCTCTTCCTCTCTTCACGTTCGTCAGTGTACTTCTTCTTCAAAATATCGTATTTAGGTTCACATTCCTCGGCACACTTCTTCCTCAGGTGTTCGCACTCCTCCCTTAGCCCCTGATTAGCCTCCGTCAGCGTGTTGTACTTTCTCCCTGCAAACACGTCAATAACACTAAGGAGCTGCAAGAAAACTCTCGACTGATTGAGGGAGAAAGCGGATCGTTACCAATAAGAAGCAACGCAGACGGGACATCAGGGAGAGGGACCCCTTTAAGAATCGGAGACGGGACGAGGCATTCATCTCTGATCGCCTGCAGAAATTGGAACAAAATAAAGTGGGATCGAAGAAAAAAATCTCAGATCGAAGGAAAAAAAAAGATTAATTACCTGGACGATATTGTCGATCGATTCTTGCTTCGTGTTCTCCTTCTCTTCCTGTGCCGAAGCTTCGCCAGGAGCCATAGGAGCGTCTTCCTGCACGGGAGAGCGAGGAGAAGGGGGCGAAATGGGAGCTTCTTCCATTGGATCTGGAATGATTGCGGAATGACGATCCAGACTCAGACGACGCGAAGAAGGCTGGGCCGGTAGGGTTTTCAAATAACGGCTAGTAGATACGGGAGCGTTTGCCTTTATTGCCGTTTCGAAATTTGAATTTCTCTCGTGAGGACCGTTGGAAAATGAAAGATGATGAACGGTCAAGATTTTCTCCAGTTCAAAGTCACCTTTACAAATTAACAACTCTTGCGTTCTATTTTTTTTTTTAAATAAAAAATCATTATATACTTCTATTTTTGTCATAGTCGACCTTTACAAAGTTAATTTGAGTCTCAAATAAAAAATACACTTGAATCGGACTTACAAACAAAAGAATAGAAGCGTATCAATTACAAACTAATGCGATTCATCATCTAATATCATTCAATTCCTGATCGTGCTACACAAACATGGCTGTAAGCTTTAGCAAGAACCTTACCGAATCTGGTAAGATTCAGTTTGACATTTTGTTTATCGAGGTAGATCTTCTTCATCTCCTGCCACCCTCTGTCGGTGATGACGCTGGTGTTGACCAGCACGGCGCTTCGCCGATCGTAGAGCTTCGACAAGGTGCTCTCCTCGGGCGTTATTTTGTACGCCATGTACTCCAGCCCCAGCCGCCGGGCCGGTTCGCCGTAGAACTCCTCGGCCGGCTTCTCCAGCCCCAGCGGCACCACCTGAATGAGCGCCGACGAGGGGCGCATGAAGAGGAAGTGGGTCACGGCGGCGCCGTGGACGGCGAGCATGGCGTCGGCGGGGGCGAGGGCGCGGTGGATGACGTCCAACGGTGTGCCGCGCCGGGGCTCGATGATTTGGACGTCGAACCCGGTTCGCTGGCACGCCCGGACAAGCTCCCGCAGGTTCACCAGCACCCGGCAGCCTTTGCGCACGAACACCGCGATCCTCGGCCGCCGGCTGCGGGAGCATCGCCCCGCCGGCTCGCGGCGCGTGGACCGAACCAGGGACCGGAGGAACGGCGGGGACTCCGGGGCCGGAAGCGAGGGATTGGACCGGGCCACGGCGTTGTAGCCTTCGAGGAGGAGCGCCTGGAAGTCCCGAACGCTGTTACCTACAGTCGGTTTGAAATTGAAAGGAGAAAACAAAAAGTCGTGGGTCAAACTGATCTATCTATTAACCGCATACAGTACGAATCAAGTCAACCATGAAGGAAAGGAAAGGAAACGAAGGTCGTTGAGCTACTTCCATCAAACCGAATATCATGATAGAGAGAGTAGAGAAGGCAGGCCGCCGACCAGAGCGGCGAGAGCGACATTTCGCCGCACTTGTGCCGGCGTGGCGATCGATAACGGACCCGCGGGCATGTTCGGTTACCGTAGGAATCACGCCTCCTCGATTGATGTGCTTGCAGCCCATCGATTGCCAGCTGCTTTTTTTTTTTTTTTTTTTTTTTTTAGATTTTGTGTGAATTCAGTGATTTGTTTGTCTCTGATAAAATCCTAAAAGTAAAATTGAATGAAAGTGATATGTATTTCTTTTTCTCTTCCTGATTTTATAAACCCGAAGATTATCCTAGAAAAATAAAGTGAGATAAGGAAAGTGATATAAAAAAAGGCAAAAGGAAAAAAAAATAAAAGAACAGAAAGTGAGGGAGAGAAAAAACTAATATGAAAAAAAAAACATTGTGAGGTTATGCCTTGTCTCTTAAACAATCTCATCTCCTTTGTCTGTTTTTGGATTGTTTGTCTCTATGGTCCGTGTACATCCTTTGTCCCTTACTAATACTTGAGCACTTCTTTAATTAATGCCATTGCATGTCTAGTTGCCTTAAAGTCTCACATGTTCAATATCTCGCTCATAATGCCATCTCTTGTCCCTATTTGATATTAGCCATCCTTGACCATAGCTTAAAGGGTCATTAGTTATACTGTATTTGTCACGCTGTCTTTTTAGTAGGTGCCCGAACTCACTCGATTAATGAGATAATCCTAATGTCATAAATTTTTCAAACTCTCTAAATGTAATATGTCCTAAATAAGATTTGATTTCTCATTACATAGGAAGCCCGTCTCATTTTTTTACCATCTCCCGAGAAGCTAAGTGCGACTATAAGAGTTGCATGACAATATTTGTGTTTTTTTTCCATTTCTCTGTAGGGTTCTGGACGAAAGCAAAAGAAAATTTTCTTTCTATTGGTGTGATTTGCTTGGGTTAATGAAGGAAAGATTTCTTTTTATCTTGGTTAAGAGGAAAAAGTTTTTTTTTCCCCTCTTGAGAGACTAAACAAACCCAAGGTGTCTACTTGAGTGATAGAAAAAGCTAAAAGAAAGTAACAATAATGAGAAATGAATGAAAAAGAAAAGAAAAAGAAGGAACAACAGGAATGAAGGAAGAAGGAAACGAAGAGAAGTTTCCTTTGGTTAGATTTGTCAAAAAAAAGAAAAAAATAACAAAAAAAAAACTCATTAAGAACCAAAAATAAAAAGGGGATTAGTATTACCTTCTTCTATCAAAATAGATAGGAAAATTTGCTTGTTTGCCCTACTTTCTTTTTTTAATTTATCATGTAAGAGTCCCTAATAAATACTCACTAAACTGCTATATTTCTCTTCTATTGTTTTTCTTCCGTCCAAGTAAACACAATGCAAAAACAATCTCGTGGATGGTATATTCTCTAACCTTAATTTTGTTCTCACGGATGGTTAGTTAGTTAGAGGGGACATATTTACTAAAATGAGATATGAATTAATTTTAGATAGACTGATCTCAAGGAAAAACTGACTTTACCTTCCTTTAAATGATTTGAGACATACTGTTAGATTATTAGGGAGTCTAATTATCTTTTCCTACATCTTACCTTTGATTCCAGTTCGGATCCTCTGTCTTCAAATTTCTCTGTCTCCGTGTCCTATGTCGATCGAACGGACCAGATTACATTTCAAGACATCATATCATCTTTAAGATGTGTGCAGTATCCTCGTGATGTGCAAGACATCCTTGAGATGTAATCTAGTTCGTCCGATTGATAAGAAGATATGGGGATAGAGAAATTTAGGGATAGAGAATCCGAACTCCTTCGATTCCTAATTGAAACTAAATATACTCTAGTGGTAAAAGACAAAGCGATCGCCCCAGTGTCTCCGCTGGTCCATTTCAAAATAAAGATAGAGGCGGAGGTAAATTATAAGTGACTAAGATGGTAAGTGAATGATAGGGTGAGTTTATGCCCAACCTCAAGCCACTTGCCACCTCAGACAGGTTGCTAAAAGAATTAGAAGTGATTGAACGGAGGCGTACCGTTGGGCATCAGCCACGGGTCGATGATGAGCTCGCCGTGGATCCGCAGGCCGACGATCATCTCCGAGAAGCAGTGGACGCGGTTGTCGCGACTGAAATCCACCATCTTGTACTTGGTCAGGCGCTCCAGCAGGGGGCGGTACCGGGCGAGCCACCACGGCCGGTACTCCGCCACCACCAGCACCACCTCTCCGCGGAACCGCTGCGCCGTCACGTACAGCGGGATCAGCCCGTCGCTGAACTCGTGGTACAGGTTCCCGGTGTAGCCGCCGTTGGAGAACAGCAGCGCCGGCACGCCCTCGTGCCGCACGTCGCACGCCCTCCGGCTGCCGTTCGCCGGGCGGATCGAAATCTCCTGAATCGTCCTCGTGATTGCCGGGTCCCACTTCCGCGTGTACGGCCGGATTGCCTCCGCCGCCGATGACATTCCGTGCACCAGTACCGACGAGGAGGCGGAGTCGGTGCGGATGTCGCCCCTGGCGTAGCAGAGATCGCTCCGGATGTGGCTCCGGTCGCAGCAAACGAACGCCGCCGCCTCGTTTCTGCTAACGGCGGTTCCTTCACGACCAATACAAAATCAGAAACGCCAATTTCCCATGTCAAATTAACCTTTTCGCAACTGGTTACCATCGATGAGAGCAGAGCACGGAGGCGGCGCCGGCACCGGATTCTCCTCTTCGGCCTGGACGTGGTGGGTCTCCGACGGAATATGAGTCTTCAAAGATTCCGCTTCTTGCCTCGACTCCGCGGAGACTAGATAAGAGCGAATTGCAGCCGGAATCGAAATCGGGAAAGGCTTAATTCGGAAGCACAATTGAGGGATTCTTACATGTCGAAGAAGAAGAAGCGGACGGCTGCACAAAGGCGGTAGGAAACGGGGACGACAAAGCGAGTCGAAGCACCGAGGCGATCGCATACAGCGTGAGGAGCAGCAAAGGAAACAGGCGGTGGACGGAATTACTCTTCCTCTCCTTTTCCGCCGTCGATTTCCCCGGCGGAAGCAAGGCGGCGGCGGCCATCGGCCTCTGCTGACGGTTCATGTTCCTTCCTTCCTTCCTTCTCGACCTTGTGGCGGCGGTATCTACCAGACCTCCATCGCTTTAGAAATTTCGATTTCGATTTCGATTCCGACGAAGAAGAAGCAGATGATGGATTGGCTTCCGAGGCAAGCTCAATTCTCAGTCACATGAAAAGAAGGCATTCACAGATGGCATGCGGCTCGTGAGAAGAACTGTTTACCTACCGAGCAATCAAAACCCTGCAGATGCCAAACATTTACGAGGAAACAGTAAGAAAAATCGATTGGTTAAAAACCTGAAAGCGAAGTAACAGAAATCAAGAACCATCATCATGGGCACACTCTTAGAACATACGCAAAGACGGCAGAGCACATGCGAACGCGGTGCCAGATTTCTTCTTGTGCGTTCTCCTTCTAAAAAGAGCGAGCCAGCTGCGCCTCCGTCACTCATCGTTTCGCATTGATTGACTCCAAAAAATGCGAAACGGTTCGATCGACAACTCGATTCACCGGCTGGTTGTTTTTTTAAAGAAAGGCATTGGAGTTGGATGGTCGTGCTCGACCGACCAGCTTATGGACCTAATGCGGCATTAGCCAAAGGGAATTATTGGCGGTAGGTCAGCAAGTGTGGAAAATTTTAATAGAGTTAGTTGACTGTGCTGTTGCTTTTGTTGCTGTCGCTGCACCCAAAAGCAACGCCGCAACGAATTCGTATATTTAAGGGCGTTTTTGATGCATATAGCGATAATCAAAGGCAAGCCGGTGAGAACTGACGCCAGTGTTGGAGCATATTTTAAGTGGTCTCTGATAGTGCATTGGGTCTGGATGCTTCCTAGTGTGGATTTGACCCAACAAGGATCGTAACTAATGACAAATTGAAAAACAAAATAAAAATAAAAATGACTTAAGGGAAGTAAATAATAAATGTAAAGTAATATAAATTCTATTATAATTCTTTGAAAATTATTATAAATAGCGTTTCGGCAGTGTTAAGAGAAGCTCGTGGTTGGAGAGTTACTACTCCATCATAACCAACAGGTCAAGAAATATATATTTTTTTAATATCATCAATTAAAATATTTATAGAAATTTTTCTGTTCATAATATTATCAATATTAAGATGTGGGACTAAAGATAATTATGATAATATATATTTTTTTATAAAAAATAATTTAAAAAATCACTAATAAACCTTATATTTATTTTTAGGGTTAAAAAAAAAGGAATATTAACATGATTTAATTTTAGACTTCATCAATAGATTCTTAATTTATATAATATTTAACCAACTAACTATAATTTTTTTTAATTAATATTAGATATCTAACCTAGATTAATTCTCGGAACAATCGTTTTGACCTATAAAAATTTCTCACTAACAAAAATTCTCAACATATAATCCATCAATCCCGCGTTCATAGGTCAATCGTCTTTTAAAAAAAAATATTTATTAATTTATAGATGCTGAGATTCAAACATTAAATTAATTAATGATGGTTGAGGCTTATAGTTTGTTTGATAATAATCTTATTAATGATGATGTTACAGCCTATAGTGTTTTTAAATTCATCATATTCATTCATATACCTATCTCTTGCCCTAGTGATACAAGCACTTTTTATTTATTTTAATGATATTAAAAAAAATTCATAAATCTATCTCAAATATCACATATATGCTAATATCAATGTAGATAATATGGTGCATAAAGGTAGGATCCGATAAGATCAGGTAATCAAAAATCAAGAGAACGTGACAGTTAAGGACAATCAGAAGTCAAGGGAACGTGACAGTCACGGACAGTCAGAAGTCAAGGGGAGGTGACAGTCAAGGACAGTCAGAAGTCAAGGGAACATGATAGTCAATAAAAAGGAGGAGTTAGACCGTCTCATGTCATCAGCCGTATAATTCCTGATCGGGTACAGACAGAGCGAGGTACCAGATCTAGGACATAAGGCACAGCCTGGAGTAGCGCCAGGCCTGTCCCGACTGGTCGGATTTCCTTAGCTCGGGCCGCATAGTTAGGCCTGATACTTTGAGTAAGACAACTCCCGACCAGCCCTACAATGATCAAGGCGCAATGGATGGATCTCCCGCCATTCTCAGATACTGATAACAGATAAAGCCCGGGTGGATCGCCACGACTCAACCTCCTTATCAAGACTCAAGTAGGGTGGCACCTCTGAACGGGCATCCCGAGCTGTCCGTAGTTAAACCCGGACGGGATAGAAAGCACTAGGCGACAACAACGTCAAGGAATCGTAACCGTCTGTCAGGGAATAACTGTCATACGCCAAGGAATATTTCAATGGTTTGCTATCCTCTGCGAACGGAACCTTCCTCCCACCAATGGGAAACCAATCACCGTACACCTTCTCTCACCCGACAGGCCCTGACATCCGACATTCTCTTACAACATGCAGACTCTGAAAGTACGCATCGTCATATAAAACGGGAGGTCCTCTCCCTTAGCCAGGTACGCGCATATTCGTACTCGTCTTCTACCATTCTATTTTCCATCGTACACTGTTTTTTTGGAAAAAAAAAATACTTGACTTAAGCATCGGAGGGTCTGCGCCGGAGACTTTTTCCCTGGTTTCTAGTCTCTAACGTTCTGTGTGCTTGTCTGAGTGTGCGCGGAGCCTAAGTACCGTCGATCTCGTCACCACCTTCCTTGAGCTCCACGTGGAGGTCCGCCTTCCCGTTGCACATACGCTAGATGTGTCCAAGTCGCCTCTCCGTCAACATCGACGTCATCTCAGCCGACCTTCGTCTGACTCAAATTTCAAACGGGATCAATTTAGCGCTGTCTGTGGGAACTTCCTTCACCTGTTTTGGAGCGTGACGATGGAGGATACCGGAAAGATCAATGTCACCATGACAGCAGGAGAGTACAAACTGTTCAAAGAGGCCAAGAGGTGAGCGACTTTCGAAAAACACGCCACTGCTTCACATCCACACAAGATGCCTGCAGTTTCAAAAGACCAGACCTGCGTTTACGACAGGGGGTGTAAGAGGAAACAACCCGAGGATTTTCCTGAAACCTTCTATCGTGAGCCCTGCCCGGACTATTATAACAAGGGCTCAGACTATTATAATAAGAAGGAGCAACAGCAGGCCGCCATGGCTGAAAGTTTCCTGCCCAGAGATTCGAAGAAAGGGAAAGCTATAGTCCTCCGAGAGGAGCCTAGAGAGATGCCCGAGGAGCAAGTGCCCTTCTCTCTAAGGGTACTCAAGGAGAAGCTACTGAAGGGGTAAGCCCCCAGCTATTGGGGAATATGATGGCAGCAAGGACCCAGAGGATCATCTCCGAAAATTTTGGAACGCTGCATTGCTGCACCAATATAGCGACACCATCAAGTGTCGAGTGTTCTTAAACATTCTGTTTGGCTCAACACAAAAGTGATTCGATAGATTGTCGAATGGAACAATCACCTGTTTTCAAGACTTCAAGAACACTTTCCTGCGCCATTTCGCCAGTAGCAAGAAATATCAGAAGACAGACCACTATCTCTTTGTCCTCAAGCAAGGGTCTGTAGAGCCCTTGAGAAGATACATAAAACACTTCAACCAAGTAGCTCAGGATGTCTCGTCCGCTACCTCGGAGATTTTGATGAGCACCTTCTCCCACGGTCTGGTGGAAGGGGAGTTCTTTCGAGCCCTCATCCGAAAACCTGTGAAGAATTTCAATGAGATGCTGGGGAAGTCAGCTAGCTACATTAATATAGAAGAATCCCAGGCTATCCGAAGGAAAGCTGACAAGGCGCCTGCTTCTGCCAACACTCCTGTCAACAAGTCGGAGAGAAGGCTGCCCCAACCTCCAACTTGACCCTTTCCTCGCTCTAAGGATCCCCGACCAGGATTTCCTCCCGGTTAGGAATCCAGGGTGGCGCAACGAGTCGAAGCAGTCCAAATCCCAGACTTGGTGAGTGGGAGCCCCGTTATTGCACCTATCAAAGGTCTCACACCCATTCCACGGGAGACTGCGTCCAGTGTTGGGGTCAATTTATAGCTAGGGGGTGAATAGCTCGTCGTGCTTCGTTTGCTTACTTTGGTGTTGTTGATTTGCAGCAGATAGAACTTGAAGCAACACTTATAATGCTAACACAAGAATTTACTTGGTATACACCTCAAGAAGAGATGACTAATCCAAGGATCCACACACGACACGCTCTCCACTATAAAAAATACTCCTCGGTAACTACCGGAGGTGGAGAAACCTCGTACAACACTCACACAACAAGATATAATGCACGCAAGAAGAAAATACAAGAATGCAAAGTAAAAATCTCTTCTTGCTTGACCTTGTTGATGTAGATCACCTCTTGAATATTGGAAGTGCAACGACACTTGTCCCCAAGAGCTTCCAAGAACTGACGGAGAGTGTTGGAGAAGATCGCGTGCTTGAAGAAAGCTCGAGCGGAAGAACTCTCCAGAGAAGAAAGCTCATCACGGCTTTATACTCGATGCTTCTAGGGCTCCCAATTGATTGTCACATCACATCCACGCAATCACAACCGTCCATCGCTCGCTACCTGTGCAACGGTCATATCCCAATCGATTGGCCAATCAATTGGGGAGGCTTGAATCGATCGGTTAATCGATTCAGAGCGCCTCTGTGCTCTCGCTGGAAAAGGCCTGAATCGATCGCTCGATTGATTCAGCCTTTCTCGTATCATGCGATAATTCCAGCCACCAATCGATTGACCGATCGATTGGCGGTGCCCAATCGATCGGTCGATCGATTGGGTTGCATTTTGTGCTCGCGATAAAGGCTCCCAATCGATTGACCGTCGATTGGGCTGTTGTTTATCGTAGCACTCTCCAAATCGATTGGCTGATCGATTAGGCTTCGGTTCAATCGATCTGCTGATCGATTGACCACCCTTGACTTGCTTAACTCAAGCTCAAGGGTTCCCAAATCCAACATTCGGTCAATCGTGACCTGTTGGAACTCCTCATGTCTAACATCCGGTCAATCTTGACCTGCTGGGACTTCTTCGCCAAGTGTCCGGTCAATCCTTTAACCCACTTGGACTTTTCTCCTCATGCCAAGTGACCGGTTAACCTTGACCCACCTGGATTTATCGTCTTGTGCCAAGTGTCCGGTCCTCCATGACCCACTTGGACTTCCTTCCACCAGATATCCGATCACCCTTGAGCCATCTGGATTTCCTTGTGCCAAGTATCCGGTCACTCATTTGACCTACTTGGACTTCCCAACACCAGGTGTCTGGTCAACCTTGACTCACCTGGATTTCCATGTGCTTGGCTTCACTCACCGGGTCTTTCCATCTGCCTAGCTTCATTCACTAGGACTTTCCATCTGCTTGACTTCACTCACCAGGACTTTCACCTAGCTTCACTCACTAGGATTTTCAACTGTCTGACTTCACTCACCAGGACTTTCAATTATCTGGCTTCGCTCACCAGAACTTTTGTTGGTTGGTCCTAGGAAGATCGTACCGGTTCCATTGTACAAAAATTTTGTACAAGTCTTGAACTTTTCCTAACAACCTATTGTGTTCTTTAGAAATTAAATTCGGAATCGCAAACGGAACTTAACATTATTGATTCCAAATTTAACTTATCTGTTCTTAATGGTTTAGACTTGGATCGCAAACGATGCTTAACATTATTGATCCAAATCCACCTATGTTATAAATTCAATTAAATATTAATTTCAAAAATCGACTTCCAGGTTAAACATGACAAGACACTAGGCCTTCTTGGATATGGGAGCAACCACCACTTCCTAGACAAAGTCTTTCAATGAAATCTAATATTTAATTTCCTTATATAATCCTAGGTTTAACCAAAATGAACAATCGAATCACAAATTCGAAAAACAAAATAAGAGAAACACAACTTCGAATATCTAATCCGAAAATCTAGAATTATATGCCTCTTGTATTTGGTATTTCAAAAACTATACAAAGAAAACTAGTATGATGCGGAAAACAATTACTAGTTATATCTTTCTTTGTAAACGACAACCTCTTGATCTTCTACCGTATTCCTCTTCTTATCTCGGACGTCGTGTGGACGACAATCTACCGAGACGAGAACCACCTAAGCTACCTTCTTCTACTTGTGAGTTTCGGCCACCACAAGAATTCCAAGAATAGATGAGAAACAAAACCTCCTTTCTCTCTTTCTCCAAACAAAATCCGGCCACCAACAAGCTCCTTGAGAGTTGATGCCGCCGACCACCAATGAAGAAGAAAAGGAGAAGAGGAAGAAGATGAGGAGGGTCGACCACCAACCAAAGAAATAGAAGAGGTGAGGCACTTCTACCATCTCTTTTATATTCCTTGGTCTTGGCAAATAAGGAAAATTTTATTAAAACTTCCTTATCATCTTTGCCATTGAAAGAAAATTTAAACAATTTCCTTTCCTCAATCAATGTAGCCGACCACCTCTCATCCTTCAAGCAAGGAAAGTTTTAACACAAAATTAAATTTTCCTAATTTGTTTCTGGAAATTTTTAAAATAAAAATTTCTCTTAAAAATTCCCTTCATGGTTGACCATAAAAAGAAATTTTTATAAATTAAAATCTCCCTATTAAAACATGTGGATGATTTACAAAAAGAAAAGTTTTCTCTAAAATTAAAATCTCTTTTCAATTTACAAATAAGGAAAGATATCAAATCTTTTCTTAATCTTTTGTAGAAACTATAAAAGAAAAATTTTAATTTTAAAACTCTCTTTTAAAATCTTCTTTCAATCTACAAATAAGGAAAGATATCAAATCTTTTGTAGAAAAGGAAAGATTTATAATTTTTAAAACTCTCTTTTAAATTATGAATATGGTTACAAAAAAAGAAAATTTTATCAAAAAATTAAAATATTCCTTTTAACTACAAATAAGAAAGATATAAAACCTTTCACTTAATCTTTTATAGAAAGCTATAAAAAGAAAGATTTAAATTTTAAACTCTCTTTTAAAACCATGATATCCACATAAGAAAAATTTTTAAAAATAAAATCCTCTTTAATATATTGTGGCTGACCCACCTAGCTTGAGTTCAAGCTAGCTAGTTCAAGCTAGGGTCGGCCACACTTCATCCCATCCAAGCATTTATGTGGTCGACCCTTGCTTGGGCTCCAAGCATGGCTTGGCCGACCACCTAGGATGGGTAAGAAGGTGGGTATGGGTGGGTATAACACTTTATAATTAAGAGGCTACGATAGGGACCGAGAGGAGGAATTGATTTTGGTCTCCCGATGAAATTAAGCTTCTCATGTTCGCTCCGAACACCCAACTTAATTTCATCAATAATAATTCATACTACTAAAGAATTATTATTGAACTGCCGCATCAATCCCAAATTACATTTTGGGCTCCTTATTATGAGTATGTTAATCTCCCTGTGTTTAAGACGTCGAATGCCCACTAATTAATTGAGTGACTGACAACTCATTTTAATTAATATCTTAGTCCAAGAGTAGTACCACTCAACCTCATTGTCATGTCGGACTAAGTCCACCTGCAGGGTTTAACATGACAATCATTATGAGCTCCTCTTGGGGACATTATCAACCTAGATTTCTAGGACACGATTTCCTTCTATAATCAACAACACACACTATAAATAATATCATTTCCCAACTTATCGGGCCTATTGATTTATCGAGCTAAATCACACCATTTGATAAATCAAAGAAATAAATATTAAGTATATGTGCTTATTCTTATATTAGGATTAAGAGCACACACTTCCATAATAACAGAGGTATTGTTCTTTTATTTAGTCAGTATAAAAAGAAACTACCTCAAATGGTCCTGTTCAATACACTCAGAGTGTATTAGTGTAATTTTATAGTCAAGATAAACTAATACCAAATTACACTACGACTATACCAATGATTTGTTCCTAACTATCTTAGTCGTAAACTACTGTTTATAATTTATAAGGAACTTATAACATGATCTTCTATGTGTGACACTACACACCATGTTATCTATAATATAAATTAATTGAACAACTGCACTTACCATATAAATGTAGACATTTGACCAATGTAATTCTTTATTTCTAAAATAAATGTTTACAAAAAGCTAGCTTTTAGTATATACTCTAACAACTTTCACTTAGTTTCACTCACTAGGATTTTTATCTGGCTTCACTCACCAGGATTTTCCCTCTACCTAGCTTCACTCA
This sequence comes from Zingiber officinale, assembly GCF_018446385.1. NCBI lineage: Eukaryota > Viridiplantae > Streptophyta > Magnoliopsida > Zingiberales > Zingiberaceae > Zingiber > Zingiber officinale. The sequence goes on from NW_024589814.1 coordinate 36,374, forward strand.
CCGGGACTTTCCAACTGTCTGGCTTCACTCACTCGGACTTGTCTTTGCCTAACCTCCAATTAAGACTTTCCCAATCAAGCATCTAGTCAACTTTGACATACTTAACTCTTCTTGACATCAAACTGGTCAAACCTTGACTATAGGAGAATTGCACCAATAATCTCCCCAATCGAACAATTGCACCTGCAATCTCCACATATTGTCAAATATCGAAACTCAAACACCAAGACTCAAGCTTGAGCCAACTCAACCTTAATCAACCTGGTCAACCTGACCCAGGGGATATTACACCAACATCTAGTTCGCTCGTGACTCTCGGCATGCAGCTAAACTGGGCCTGCTTCTTCCCGAGATCGAGGCCAAGTTTCAGAAGTTGCTGACCAACTCACCTACTGCCGCCGACAATCAAGTAAATCCCTACCGGAAAGCGGAGGCCAGGGAACTCAACAACTAGGCCGGGGCAAGGAGCCGGTGGAATCCTCTGAGGATGAGAATAGGGGAAATATCGTCATCCAGGAGATTGACATGATCTCCGGAGGGCCCACCGATGGAGACTCCACCAGTGCCTGAAAATCCCATGAGCACCATTTGGAGATGCATGTAGTGGAATGCAGCCAGGAACAAGCTGCAGGGCCTGTAATCAACTTTGGGCCACATAACTTGGAGGGAGTGGAGCTCCCCATGATGATGCCCTCATAATCAAAGTTGTCATCGCCAAGAGTTGTGTGGCCAAGGTTTTCGTTGACATCGGAAGTTCTGTCAACGTGCTGTTCAAGAATGCATTCGAGGGCATGCAGATCAATGCCAATGAGCTCCAACCCGTCGCTACTTCCTTATACGAGTTTACTAACAACGAGGTACGACCAATGGGTCAAATTTAGCTAGTCATATCTTTGGTAGTGAACTATTGGTGAGGACACAGAGGAGCACCTTCATCGTAGTGGATTCTCCATCCTCCTACAATGTCATCCTGGGAAAATTGTCACTGCATGAGTTCCGAGCGACAGTCTCTACCTTCCATCAGAAGATGAAATTCCTTGTGAGCGACCAAGTTGGGGAAGTCAAAGGTGAGTAACTGGTCTCCCGCAAGTGTTACGTCGACATGGTGAAGGTCGAGGCTCGCAAAGCTCAAAGAACCCATGATGGAAGAATCCATGTCATCCAAGATGAGTCTCTGCCTATAGCCGAGGAACTCATCCCTTAGGAAGAAGTCCAACTCTATCCTGAGTGTCCGGAGAGCATCACCCGTATATCAGGCGACCTGCCGAACAAAATCAAGACAGATCTGATCAAATATCTGACACGCAATAGGGGCGTCTTCGCCTGGTCCCCCGAGGAGCTACCGGGAGTTAAGCCCGAGGTAGCTGAGCACAAGCTACACCTCCTGCCTAATTCCCGACCGGTCAAGCAGAAAAAGCGGAACTTCTCGGCCGAACAAAATAAGATCATCTGAGTTGAAGTTGATCAACTCTTGAAAGCAGGACACGTTAGAGAAGTATAATTTCCGCTCTGGCTCTCTAACATGGTCTTGGTGTCCAAACCTAACAATAAGTGAAGGGTCTGCATCGATTTCCGAGACCTCAACTGAGCTAGCCCCAAGGACTGTTACCCATTACCAAGGATCAACCAGATGGTGGACTCAACCTCGGGCTGTGAAAGGATCTGCATGCTTAATGCTTATCAAGGATATCACCAGATCCTTCTCGCCTAGGAAGATCAGGAAAAAGTTAGCTTCATCACAACCGACGGTACTTTCTATTATATAGTAATGTCGTTCGGGCTACGCAACATAGGAGCTACTTATCAGTGGATGATGGAAAAGATCTTCCGGGAGCAAATCAGACGGAACGTGGAAGTTTATGTAGACGACAACCTCATCAAGTCTACTACAGCAACAAACATTGTCGCTGATGTGGAGGAAACCTGTGGCACGCTGCAGTAGTATGGATTAAAGTTAAATCCACTGAAATGCATGCTTGGAGCCCAAGAGGAAAAATTCCTGGGGTACCTCGTTACTGAGCGAGGAATTGAAGCCAACCCGGAGAAGGTTCAGGCCCTCCGAGACATGCAGGCGCCTAGGAATCTGAAAGAAGCACAGAAGCTAGTGGGTAGGATTACGACACTCTCCAGGTTCATATCCCGATTTGCAGATCGGGCGCTCCCTTTCTTTAAGATACTCCGAAGAGCTGCTTAGTTTCAGTGGGATGAAGAGTGCAGCAAAACTTTTGAAGAACTGAAGCAACACTTGGAGACCTTGCCTTCATTATTTAAACCTATTACTGAAGAGCCGCTCTGGGTATATCTGTCAGCTACTCCTGAGGTCGTGGGGGTAGTGTTGGTAAAAGAACAGGACGATGTACAACGACCAGTGTACTTCTTCAGCCACCTATTGAAAGGGGTCGAGTCTCGATACACGACCCTGGAAAAGTTAATTTACGGATTGGTCATTATGGCTCGCCGCTTAAAACCTTAATTCCTGGCACACCTAATTATTGTCCTGGCCAATAGTACCATGGGGAAGACCCTTACCAACATCGAGATAGCAGGCCGCCTCATCAAATGGGCAACCGAGTTGGGAGAATATGATATACAGTATCAGCCCCGAACAACGATTAAAGCACAAATCCTAGCCAACTTCCTAACAGAGATCCATCAATGTGATGTTGAGAAAACATGGAAAATATATGTAGATGGATCGTCTACTCAGCAAGGAAACGGAGTGGGGATACTCCTTATATCCCCTCAAGAAGACGTTATGCAACTAGTCGTTAAGCTATACTTCAGAGCTACCAATAATAAGGCGGAGTATGAGGCACTACTGATTGGATTGCAGGCAGCTCGGCATGTAGTAGTAACCCGGGTAATCATTTACTCAGATTCTCAGCTGGTGGCTCAACAAGTAGCTGGTAACTTTGAAGTCAACAATGAGAAACTACAACTATATAAAGAAGCATATAAGAAAATAAAGGAAGGCTTCAAGGAAGTTGCAATGACCAAGATACCCCGAGCAGACAATCAGAGAGCAGATGAATTAGCCAAAATGGTCAGCTCTTTGACCACTTGGGTGCTAGATAAGTCGATAGCCCAGAGCTTCCTGATAGCTCATATTAACCTACAGAACAACTTGGAAGAACTAATCGACTGGAGAGTCCTAATGATCATTTATCTTCAACAAGGAGTCTTATCTGCCGATGCTGAAGAAGCCAGATCAATTAGGAAAAGAGCTCATGCATATACACTGATCGGGGATCAATTATACAAGCAGTCATTTTCTCGACCACTGCTCAAATGCATAGGTCCGAACGAGACGGATTATGCCTTACAGGAAGTTCACCAGGGATGTTGAGGCAGTCATGTCGGAGGAAGGATGCTAGCCCGAAAAGTACTGCTGGTCGGGTATTTCTAGCTTACTTTGCAGAGAGATGCCCAACGATTGGTGGACACTTGCCTTTCTTGCCAAAAGCATTAAAACCTAACTCATCGACCGACCGAGGTTTTGAAGACCTCAATAATCTCTTGTCCCTTTGACCAATGAGATATGAACATTGTGGGACCTTTCCCTACGACTCCCAGGCAAAGACACTTTTTACTCATGGCGATGGATTACTTCTCTAAGTGGGTAGAGGCTGAAGCATTGGCCAGGATAACGGAATGAGCTGTCATCCAGTTCTTATGGAGAAACATCTTATGTCATTTCGGAATCCCTCACAAGTTGATCTCAGACAATGGTCGACAATTCCAAGGGCGCTAGATCCAAAAATGGTGCCGAGGGTTTGGCATCACTTAAGCTTTCACTTCCGTGGCCTATCTACAAAGCAATGGACAGACCGATGTCACTAACAAAGAGATAGTGCACGGGTTGAAGGTCAAGCTGGACCATGTGGACGACAATTGGATTGAAAAGCTTCCCAGCATCCTGTAGGCATATCGAAGGAATGCGCTAGGCATCGCGGAGGAGTCAAGGGCGAAGGCTTGGAACATGACGACTTCTGCAGACAAAAGAAAATACCTCAGTTAGTGAAGATATGAAAGAAGATGCGGGTAATCTTATCGAAAGGACGCTCATAGGCGTCTAGATGAGACTCAGCCCAAAAGTGTACAACACACTCTCCCGTAGCAAAGAAGAGAGTCGAAGTTGTACTTCATCCAATTTCTCAGAAGTCGTGAAACAGTCGGGTCGCTGCTGATGATCACTCAACTCAAAAGGAGAGGAAAGATTGGAGCGTCATCACAGACTCAGGCAACTAGACATAGAACAAACGGGACTTCCAGCCTTTACTGGAAGAAGGCATGCCATCGAAAAATTTACACCCGTTCGGGATTGCACCATGAAGACACTCGGCTCCGTTCGCTTAAGGGAATAGAAATGGTGGAAAATTTGAGGAGTCAAAGGAATCTCATACAGGCGACACATAATTACCATTCCGCACATGGCACGGAAGATATTGGGGGCGTACTGGAATAAAGGGATATCAAAATACTGACTTAAGGAGGAAAAGAAGGAAGGGATAGGAAAGTGGAGACCGCCGAGAAGCTAGTCTTTGAAAAATGTTACAAAGACGGTGGGAGGAGGATAAGGATGGTCATCGGGTCCCGAAAGGCGAAACTAGTATGTTTTCGAAAGCCGCAAGTTAAATTGTACCAACTTGAGGTCACTACTATCAAAATCAGAATGAAAGTACGCATACCACGGTACTATCGTTTCTCCAGCCATTATCAAATCGAAAAACGAAGGAGCAGAAGATGAGGGAGGAGAAGCACTTACTTACAAAAGAGGTGCACGAAGGGAAAAGTGAACGAGTAGAAACAAGCAAAGATGGAAAGGTCGAAGGAAGACGAAGTGCTGATGAACAGTTGTTGGAGGCCTTTAGGGTTTTAAAACCAAAACCTTTAATGAACATGGGGATTTGAGTCGAACAATCGAAACAGCGGGGCACAAGATAGCCATCAGATCAAGGGAAGGAAGTGGCATCGGGTCATGTGCAGAAAGCGTGCGTAAGACATCATATCAAGGGAAGTTCGTAGAACACGTGTTAGTTTCCTATGAAGCGATATTTATGATGGAAAGGATAGGAAAATCATGGAGTTGATATGAGAACAATGGCACCATGCCTCACTGGGACCATGCTTCGAGGACCGAAAATTCCATACGACTACCTCGGGAAATGAAGTAGGAGGCGGGAAGTGTTGATCAAAATTTAGTACCTCATCCCAACTTCGGAATCAGAGTAAGATTTAAATTTAACTAATGTCTTATGTAATACACTTCATGATCCCAAGTGAATTGGGCTAAGTTCACGGGAGTATTTCCTTCAATCTCCAACAACCTCTCAGCCGACATTTTAGACTCTCGCTCTATCGCGAGTTCTAAGTGAGCATGCTCTCACGACCAACGACCTCTCAGTCGGCGTTCCAGACTCTCGCCCCAACGCAAGTTATAAGTGAGCATGCTCTCACGACCAACGACCTCTCGGTCGACGTTCCAGACTCTCACCCAACGCGAGTCATAAGTGAGCATGCTCTCATGACAAACGACCTCTCGGTCGACATCCCAGACTCTCGTCCAAGCGCGAGTTATAAATGAGCATGCTCTTACGACCAGCGACCTCTCAGTCGGTGTTTCAGACTCTCGCCCCAGCGCGAGTTATAAGTGGGCATGCTCTCACGACCAGCGACTTCTTGGTCGGCGTCCCAGACTCTCGCCCCAGCGCGAGTCATAAGTGAGCATGCTCTCATGGTCAATGACCTCTCGGTCGACGTTCTAGACTCTCATCCCAGCGCGAGTTATAAGTGAGCATGCTCTCACGACCAACAACCTCTCAGTCGGCATCCCAAACTCTCACCCCAACGCGAGTTATAAGTGAGCATACTCTCACGACCAGCGACCTCTTGGTCGGTGTTCCAGACTCTCGCCCCAGCGTGAGTTATAAGTGAGCATGCTCTCACGACCAACGACCTCTCGGTCAGTGTTCCAGACTCTAGCCCCAGCACGAGTTATAAGTGATCATGCTCTCACGACTAACGACCTCTCGGTCGGTGTTCCAAACTTTCATCCCAACGCGAGTTATAAGTGAACATGCTCTCACGACCAACGACCTCTCGGGCGGCGTTTCAGACTCTCACCCCAGCGCATGTCATAAGCCAGCAAGGCCTTCACCAACTCCCTCTCGGGGGCAATTAATGTCGCTACCGTCACTTAATTCGCGGAGCGTCTTCTATTTAAAGCCTTTTTGTTAAGGGCGTCTGCATAAAGCAAGGGAGTTCAAGTAGAAAAAAGGTAAAAGGGAAGGAATAAAGACTGAAACATGATCAGATCTGCATTCAATAAATTACAGGGAAGTACCTCTCAAAATATCATTCTTGAATTAGTAAAAACATTGAGGTAATCTAAGTGCTTAACATTCTCTTCTGTTGCCCACTGTGAGTTGGCACCTCGGGCAACAACGTTCTGCTTGGCTTGCTTTCTCAAGATGGATTCAAGTTTGTTCTAACTCAGCTTGTGTCAACTGCAGAACGTGTCGTTGTTGAGCGATGGCTTCATCTTTAATCTGTGTTTCTTCTTGCATAAGAGACATGGAAGAGGCGTGTTTCTCTTTTAAGTAGATCATGAATTGAGCTTGGCTCTCCAGGTCTGAATAGACTTTCTGTTTCAACGCTACCTCAGTACGTGTCCGCGATTTAACAACTAGCCAGAGTTCTTCAATTTCCCTACGAAGGGAAGACTAAAGATTCCTCTCTTGCGTCATCTCGGCTAAGGTCGTATCCTTCTGGGCAAGCAGTTGGGTCATATGAGCCAGTTGCTGGCGAAGATGTTGCAGTTCATCAAACTGAGTTCAACTCCATGATTAAGGGAAGACCGATAAAGGAAAGTGTGTCTTTGTGGGTAGGGGTCAGCCCCTTTTAAAGAGGAAGAAGGGAAAAGTCGATTATGGCAAAGATTAAAGTGGCACGTGGCAGTCAAGGACAGTCAAAAGTCAAGGAGGCGTGACAGTCAAGGACAGTCAGAAGTCAAGGGAACATGACAATCAATAGAAAGGAGGAGTTAGATCGTCTCATGTCACCAGCCGCATAATTCCTAGTCAGATACAAATAGAGCGGGGTACTAGATCTAGGACATAAGGCGCAGCCTGGAGTAGCGCCAGGCCTACCCCGACTGGTCGGGTTTCCTCAGCTCAGGCCGCGTAGCAAGGCTTGGTACTTTCAGTAAGACAACTCTCCACCGGCCCCACAGCGATGAAGGCGCAATGGATGGATCTCCCGCAATTCTCAGATACAGATAACAGATAAAGCCCGGGCGAATCGCTATGGCTCAGTCTCCTTATCAAGACTCAAATAGGGTAGCACCTCTGAACGGGCATCCCGAGCTATCCGTAGCTAAACACGGGCGGGATAAAAAGCACTGGGCGATAACAATGTCAGGGAATCGTAACCGTCTGTCAAGGAATAATTGTCATATGTCAGGGAATATTCCAATAGTCTACTATCCTCTACGAACGGAACCTTCCTCCCACCAATGGGAAACCACTATACACCTTCTCTCACCTGACAGACCCTGACACCCAACATTATCTGACAACATACAAGCTCTGAAAGTGCGCAGCGTCATATAAAAAGGAAGGTTCTCTTCCTTAGCCAGGTACGCGCACATTCGCACTCATCTTCTACCGTTTTATTTTCCTTCGTACACTGTTCTTCTGGAGAAAAAAAGACCTAACTTAAGCGTCGGAAGACCTGCGCCAGGAACTTTTTCTCTAGTTTCTAGTCTCTAACGTTCCGTGTACTTATCTGAATGTGCACAGAACCTAAGTACCGCCGATCTTGTCACCACCTTCCTTGAGCTCCACGAGGGGGTTCGTCTTCCCGGTACACATACACTAAGTGTGTCCAAATCGTCTCTCCGTCAACACCGATGTCATCTCAACCGACCTTCATCTAACTCAAATTCCGGACAAAACAGTAAGATATTACCAAAGGACCAATATGTAGAATTTAGATATACGATTGCCCTATCAAAGTATGTAAGTCCATCTAGTTACATTTATACACAATAAAGTTTGTTTTCACATAAAAGAAATCAAACTTTTAGGCGTCCAAACTACAAGTTTTCTTATTTATTCAATGTCTTTTACTCCAACACTACAAATCAAATAAAAGTGTGTACAAGGATTCACTATATTAGTTATATATAAGCCTATATATGTTCATCAGAAACAAATATATTAAGAAAGTATCCTGGGATATATATTGAGTACGAAATGCCAATGTTGACGGATGAACGTAAGTTGATTGTCCACAAAGCACAAATAGATCGATTTAGTTATTAATCATGCTTTTAACAACATATAAATTAACTTTTGGCGCAAATCTCACAATTAAAATGATTCGAGAAAACCTGCACAAAGTTGCTGCAATTCTTTTGATCCATTCTTTGCTTCATGGAGAACTTAAAGAATCTATTTAGTTGATCTCATCCTCTTCTTGCCAACTCCTAGTCATACATATATACCTAGTCCAATCTCCTTCGGATCAGTCTCAATCATCCATGGAGCTCTGACAAAGATTCAAAATGAGGATATAACAAATCTGTATCATGCTAATATATTTGCCCCAAAAGTTAATTGTTCAGAAGACCTTACTTGTTCATCACAAAATTTAATGTTCCTTGGGATGCACGTTCAAGCAGCAATTTTCTTGCATCAATGGCTATCCCCTCAGGCTGTATTTCACAAATAGTAAGCCTTGAAAACCAGAATTTTTATTCGCATTTCAGCATTTAATGATAGTAGACTAGATTGTTTACAACGTAGAACTATTTACACGACATGACCCAATTATAGCATGTGCTTGTAAAATACCTCCTCTGGAAACCAGACGCCATTTTGTGTGCTCCCCTCTAGAATTGCGAGTGCAAAAGCAGCTATTGAATATCCCACCGATCTGGTAATATAACCTTTACAAAGTCAGCATAGAAGGAAGAAAGCAAGTATGAAAATAAAAGACCAATTGGTTGGACTAGCAAAAACATCTCCGGTAATTGGTAGATGAAAAACATGTCATAATAAGAGAATATTCTTCATTCTAATTCTCTGAAGAACAAAATAGCCAACAGATTATACTCGTCGGAAACATACAAGATGGGCTAGTTTGAGCTTGGTCCGGCAGACTGTGGCACGAACAACTCTCCCGGCATATTGGTCCTACCTAGTCCAGCATGAAGTCAGGTGGTGCCGAGCTAGGCCAACAGGTTAAACCCACAGGCCAAACACACTGCTATGAACAATAGAATTCTGTCCTGCTCAACCTAAGCACTGCCCATTTTCAAACCCACACGGTTTCAATTGACTCATTCACACCCAAGCACTGCTCACTGACACCTTTAGCAAGATAACTTTTACATAAGTTGCTCATTAATGACCACAATGAGTCGCGTGTACCAATATTTATTTAGTTCCACTTCTTCTATTTGAAGAAATGGTTTGAGATGTATCTACATGCGAAATGTTTACATTCAAACTGAAATAATCCCTTCTAGGTTCCATAGATCCAGAGCAAAATACTCGTGCAACAATCAAACCCTTCATGTATAAGCCACAAATATATAATACCACGAGAAAAGAACTGAAATTAGCACAACTATCAAGACTAGTAGTGACTGTAAAATATCTGTACTCTGTTCACTGGTAATTGATAGTGCAGTAAAGCTATACTATTTTACTGCACTACACTATCCTTTAGAACCAATCCATTGTAGTATTCCTCTCTACACACAGATCTTGTCACACTACTACTAGATAGCTCACCTTGGACAGTGATTACTAACTTGCCCTAGCAAGTACTTCATTTTCAGAGTGTAGAAACATTTTTCAAGTTTGATGATGAAAAGGCAAAACATGAGACAAGATTTAAAATTTCAATATTGGAACTCCGGCAAGTTTACTTATTACAGGGAACTCAATTGGTGGGGGAACAGGAGATTGAAGAGCAGTACTTGCATGAGCCCGTGACATTTGTATCCTTCATAACGCATGCATTTTATTTTATACAACTATGGAAAATGAAAATAAAAATGCAAGATGTAGAATTTCCTTCTACTTTGGATGGCACAAGGCAAAACTTACTGTTCAATCCATGGATCAAACTATAACTAGACTGGAACAGAGGTGAATAATAATGACGTCCTGTTTACCTTCTCCTTTTCTTCTATTTATATATCTTTATGGTTTAAGTTAATCAAGTGTAGACTACAGGTCATATTTGAGTCTGGTTAAAGGGAGGATTCAATTTGTTTTGATTGATGAGGATGTGTATCCTGCTGACCAACGAGTGGTACAAGCCAGGGATCACCTGTGCCACATACATCTCTCATCTTCTCTCTTTCCTCTTCCTTCCCCTACATCAATACAGCATGCCAGCACAATTAATTTATGCCGACTTGCACCTTGTGTAGACACAAGTGGCATTGGTATCAAACTATACCAGTTGGGAACGAAACTAATATCTTAAACCTTGAAGAATATGCCATACTGTAAATAGAAAAGCTACTATTACATCTCCAAGTAAGTAGATTTTTTTCCCATAAAAAAATGCATAAAAATGTAGATGCGAAACATCTACATGCAGAAACATGTACTCACACTGAAAGTTTTTTGTGAGAGAACAAAGCAATTCTGCTCCTTCCATCCGGTAGTTCTAAGTCAACCTGTAGATTAAATAAAAGTTTGATAGAAAAAAATGTTACCAATTAACATGAAACTCATGTGTTGTTATATCATTAAATGCTAACCCTCATTGATACTCGCTCTCCTGCAATGCCATCAATAGCTCGCACCAAAGGATCAAATATCTGAACTAGCTGTTGGACTTTACTTCTATCTCTTAGTGTTTCCTGCAGATGTAGTAAGTTAAATGAATAGGGCACCTTTGTTTGCTATCGTATGGCTTTGAGCTACTGCTACAGTAAAAAATTTAGTACCATCTATTAACAATCAATTGATTTTTGCAACGTTCCATTTCAATGGTCATGCATATTGGTGAATACCAAAAAGAACCAATGCCGCAAGGATTATCGACAAAATGAAAGACAAGGAGCAACCCTGTTCATGCATACATCTTGACTTCTCATTGGAGTTGGTCATAATAAGGTATAAAAGTTCCTAGCCTCTATATTTTTTCCAAACATTTGTTTTTTTTTGGATTTATATTCTTGATGGAAATTTTATGGACTAACTTTGAGGCTCTTGATTGTTGCAAGTTGCAACCTCATAGTGGTTAGCAACCAGCTTTTCCTTGTTCTTTTCCTCTGCACTTCTCAGTGCTCACTGCTATCCTTTTTTTTTAAACAACAAATACCTACACATTTAGGCATATGCATATCATGAATATTATTTGCAAATATTATACTTTTATGTCAGTTAACTGTGAATATGCCAAGGTCATAGTCAAATGGCTATCATGGATATTATTTGTAAATTCCTAAATGAGAGAATTGACCAATTAATTTATTAAGCAAACCAGTGGCTCAAAATTCTGAAAATCAAGGGAGTTCAGCAATCCGACAGCCCACAACTCTTCATGCCGACTAAACTAGGGTGCCATAATCTCCCCTACAGGTTTGACATCTCAAGGCCTAAAATGCAACTAACATCCAAGGATCATACCAAATTGGTGACATTTTTCAGCCAATTGATGACTTTGGCCATCACACAGATGATACATATTTCAAAACTCATCATGCTTACAATTATCTTTGCTCTATTACAAAAACACAATAATTTGTTAGGCCCAAATATTGACCCAAATTGCTTAAGCATCAACTAATAGTGATTCACCCATCTAATCCACAACTCTCCATGTGAGACTTCACTTAGGGTCCCACATGCAAAGTTGAAGAAATTACAAGGATACCATTGGTGGATAAGAAGGTTTAAAGTTGAACTTTAAAACAATGTCACAAGACAATGAAAGTCAAAGCATGTTCAAAGACTGAAGAACTTACAACAGGAACAAAGTTTACAATCGCTTGCATTCCCCAATTCCAGAAGAAGGGAGATGTACCGAATCGGGCACTTACAGTTGGCACACCCAAAATGTCATAAGCACTCCTAACCTCAGGCAAGTTCCTGAAAACATATTCCAGAATGATATGGTCACACATTTAATTGTTTTTGATCAATGCCCTATGCATGCAAATGTCAAATAAACACAGGAAACTGTTTTCCTATCTCTATCAGTAAATGACAATGATAATAAAATTCAACATACTGTTGAGTTAAACAAGTGAGAAATATGTGCTAATGATCTAATTAAATATGTTAAAGACCTATTTGTAAATACCACGTATTAGGTGTAAATTGTAAATGGACCATCTTGGCTAGGTCAAGTGCAAAGATGTAAGTATATGCCATGGACTATGGCCTTAAGCAACATGTGAAAGTATCTTGAACAAATAACTAGCGATTGAACCAAATTGGGGGCATGCTCTAATAGAGTTGATGAAGTTGTATTGTAACAATCAAATTGCAATGTACAAAGCTTCTATCTAGTATTTACTAGAGGATAGAATGTGATCCGGTGGTAAGGATCGGGGGCCCACATAGGAGGGGTCAACGACAACGGAGAGTCAAAGTTCCGGCTGAGTGGGGAGGAAGTCTCCTGGCTGACCGGCCTAAGTAGATCCCGGGCCGGCACGAAGACAGCTCGACCTAGGGTTGAGCTTCCGACGCTCACAAGCTCCCTTATAGAGGAACTGCTATGCCGAGTAGCTAAGCTGCTCAGACGAACTGCAGAACAACTAGCTGGTGCCCCATCCGAGTATGTGACCGAGCGGCCATCTCGCCCGGTCCGAGGTGCATGCATACCCGAGCGCCTTGGAGGCCGAGCGACCAGCCCGTCCGGCCCAGTTAAAGACAAGGGGCTTAGAAGAGGACAGAAGGGGCAGCTAGTGATATCATTCTCGATACACCTGCCACCGACAAACAGCATGGTCAGCGGCCAGGCCATACCAAAGATCGTACGGAGGAAGTTTCCACTGTCGTGGCAGAGATATGCTCGGGCAATTACAGTATGGCGTCAGGCATGATATAAAGACCCCCGGACTTCGACGGAGGTATGATTTTTTCTCCTCATCTACTGTAGCCACAATCTCTATTCTGCCTCTGTTTCTCCTCGCCATCGCCTGACTTGAGCGTCGGAGGGTCATCGCCGGGAACCCCTTCCCGGCCCGGCTTTGTTGCAGGTTCATCGGAGGCTTACGTCGCTGCGGAGATCACCCGGGAACAGCAAAGAGCGACATGTCCCCAGTTTCCATCGACTCAACAGGATCAGAATGCATAAATTGATTGTCACTTCATCAAAAAAAGAAAGAAGCTACAATTCAATGATATTACCGGCTCGAATGATCAATTAACAAACTTGCTCACTGAATCCTTAATCTAAGTGATCTTAAATTTGAATACATCCATAAGAACTAGATTTTTTACAATCTTGAGAGAGTGTGTAAGATCTATGTTGGTTGCTACTCGGAAAACCTAGAGGTTCCACTGTACAAAAATTTTGTACAAAGGTCTGAACCTTTTCCTAGCTACCATGTGTTCTTTTAAATTAAATTTTAGATCGCCTGCGGAACTTAACACGTTTGATCCAAAACTTAATCTATTCGTTCTTTTAGGTTTTGACTTGGGTCTCCTGCAGAACTTAACACGTTCGACCCAAATCACCTTAAGTTATTAATTCCATTAAATATTAATTTTCATAATTGGATCCCAGTACTGACGTGGCGAGGCACACGGCCTTCTTGGATATGGGAGCAACCACCACCGACTAGACAAAACCTTTTATGGAAAGCTAATATTTAATTTCCTAAAATAACTTTAGGTTAACCAAAAAGAACAATCAAATCACAAGGAAAAATAAAACAAAAGAACACAACATAGAAAAACATATTCGAAATACGAGAATCGTAAGCCTCTTGTATTTGGTATTATTTCCATAAATAACTAGTATGATGCGGAAAGGAAAAATTACTAGTTATACCTTCTAGAAAGACCTCTTGATCTTCTACCGTATTCCTCTTCTAACCTCGGACGTTGTGTGGGCAACGATCTTCCGAGATGAGAAACCACCAACCACCTTCTTCTCCTCCTAGCTACGTTCGGCCACAACAAGGAAGCTTTACCAAGGATGAAGAACAAATCACCAACCAAGCTCCAAGGGATGCAAGCTTTCTCTCCTTCTTCTTCTTCTTCTCCAAGTAGTATCCGGCCTCCACAAGATCTCCAAGCAATAGGGATAATTCGGCCACCACAAAAAAGAAGAGAAGAAAAAAAGGTTGGCCGGCCACAACACCTATAGGATGGGTAAGAAGGTGGGTATAGGTGGGTATAGTACTCTATAATTAAGAGGCTACGATAGGGACCGAGAGGAGGAATTGGTTTTGGTCTCCCGATAAAATTAAGCATCCCGTGTTCGCCCCGAACACACAACTTAATTTTATCAATAATAATTCATTCCACTAGAGAACTATTATTGAACTACCGCACCAATCCCAAATTACATTTTTGGGCTCCTTCTTATTATGAGTGTATTAGTCTCCCTGTGTTTAAGATATCGAATGTCCACTAATTAAGTGAGTTACTGACAACTCATTTAATTAATGTCTTAATCCAAGAGTAGTACCACTCAACCTTATCATCATGTCGGACTAAGTCCACCTGCAGGGTTTCTCTTGGGGACATTATCAACCTAGTATCTCTAGGACACAGCTTCCTTCTATAATCAACAACACACACTATAAGTGATATCATTTCCCAACTTATCGGGCTTATTGATTCATCGAACTAAATCTCACCCTTTGATAAATTAAAGAAATAAATATCAAATATAAGAGCACACACTTCCATAATAACTGAGGTCTTTGTTTCTTTATAAAGTCAGTATAAAAGAAACTACCTCTAATGGTCCTACTCAATACACTCTAAGTGTACTAGCGTAATTATATAGTTAAGATAAACTAATTCCTAATTACACTACGACCTTCCAATGGTTTGTTCCTTTCCATTTTGGTCGTGAGCTACTGTTTATAATTTATAAGGTACTGATAACATGATCTTCTGTGTGTGACACCACACACCATGTTATCTACAATATAAATTAATTGAACAACTACATTTATCATAATGTAGACATTTGACCAATGTGATTCTTATTTCTAGATAAATGTTTATACCAAAAGCTAGGCTTTTAGTATACATTCTAACAATCTAGATGTATATTCAGGACTTAATTGTAAATACCACATATTAGGAGAGAAATTGCAGAGTTACAATAATGAATACAAATAAATGTACAAGGGGCTACCTAGGGTATCAAAGCCTAATAATTCCCTCATTAATTTCTTCAATATAATGTAAATACAATATAAACCCATAAAAAAGTAAATTTTTAGGAACATGCCATTTCAAAGCTCTGGGATAAGATTATATATACTGTCCAACATTAATAATGTTCAACCAGATATGTTACATAGCAGAATAAGTAGCATAATCTGTGCCATCAACTAAATCTATTTAAAGCAAGTAAACATCAGAATTATTAATATAACATGGGCCAACAACTAAATGAACTTACAGTAAGTAGACATCCCTTTTTCCTATCCCTTTCCCAAAGTCAATGTTGAGAGCTCCACTATATGGTTTCATCTTAATCATCTCACCTTATTTCAATAGTCATCCATCTCAGTTATTGATCTTTTCATAATCCGAAAATAGTATATGAGCGTTAGTATACCAACCTTTGTTATAAGCAATAACATTTTCTCCGAGTAGCAAAAAGCTTGTTGCCAATATTGTTGGGCCTGCACCTCCTGAACCTGCAGTGTAGTAAAAAAATCTAAAGGCATAGATTAGTTGTGCTGATTCTAAACCAATTCAATTGAAGAAGTTAGATTCTAGCATGTATGCAGAAGACCATGAGTGCAAAGGGATAGTGCGAAATACCATAATGATATAACAAATAAGGGAATGTTAATCAATATTTTTCCATCTTTATTTATGTTTTTCCCTTGATGGAGCAAAACTCAATTTAGCTGGGGATCACGTTTCTTATACTATTAAGAAGCTAGGGCACACTAATCAATGTGGTAGTACTGGTAAATGGATAGCTATGGAAAGTACAAAAAATTCCAAAAATTTTTGTGGATGAGTGAAAGGAAGATAACATCTTGAAAATGTCGATCATTTGGGGATCAATTCATCAAATAAATTTTGGAATTTGGTTTATTTTAAATAAAGTCCTAATAATATAATCACAACACAAATAAGAGAATGACCACCTATTTGGGCAAGATCAGTGGCCCACGACACTTCTCTGACTGAAAGGGGAAAGCAGAAGTATCACCATTATACATTGGCCAAAAGTAACTTGTATGTTCACTAGGAAAAGAAGCAGAGCACAGAAGAATAAACAGAAAATAAAATATGGAGAAAAAAGAAAGTCCTCCAGCGCAGATGCTCCATGAGCAGAACTGCAAAGGGGAAGTACCCATTAATATGTGGCAATTTGGTTCTCACCAAATCTAGTTCATCAATGCTATATAGGATCAAGATTACAATTTGCCAGGGCAGAGAATTGGAATTGGGATTGTGCAAGTAAATCAATTATGAAACATGAAGTGGTTACCCGGGATAATAGGAGAACTTGAAATTGTCACAATATGCTCTCTCTCTTGCTACTTCTTTTGAAACAAATAAAAATCACTGCAAGTCTTGAAGCTATAAGTTTATGATATAACATATAGTTCCTCATTTCCTTTGTTTTTGTAATTTAGAACTTGGGCCTTGGAATAGTGGGAAATTTTATATGAGAAAGGACAATTTACCAAAACTTACTAGAGAAATACCATACGGAGAGTAGTTATTCTTCATAGGAAGATTGCCTAGAAATCCAACTAGTATTTCCCATGATAAGCAGATAGACTCCAAACTATCACTTATAAGGAGGTGACAGGAATACTAACCTCAGCCTCTCTGGTTCACCAGCATCTTCAGATTTGACAGAGCGCACTAACTCAGCAGCCATAACTGTTAGCCCAACATTGAACATCAGTATAACTACATTAGTATAGTATCATGAATCATAAGTCAATCGCTAGAATTCAATTAGTGAGAAACTGGACAATATTATCATTATCAAGTTGATCAAGTATACTTCTCAAAACTATGAGGGTCAATACACAACACCTTAGCAGTCCTACTAAGTTGGCATTATTGTCGATGTGCATGAACTTGATAACTAGGACTAATTTCTTAAATTACGCTATTGGTAGGCAATGCGTGGTTGGCATCATGATGTTGCATAGATGAATAAAAAAATTATGAAACATCAGAATAATTTATTAGAGTATACTATCTTCAGGGAACATATCCACTTAGCATATTACAATATACCATAGATACTCAAATAGTTTATCAAACATCCCTATTCGATTGCAGCAAATGGGAAATTGGTGATGTTTATCAGTGTCTTATTCAGTTAACTCACATCATTGTAGGAGATAGAGCTCAATGGCATAAAAGGATCAATATAGACCCCACCTAGTGGGATAAGGCATAGTTGTTGTTGTTATAGTAGTATCCAGTTAACTCACATCATCGTCATGCCATACTGCTCATTGAACACTAGGACCCAAGCCTTCATCTCCACCACCTCCTAATTGAGGTTCTAGATGTCCTCAAATTGAGGTGTGAACTGCCATGATTGTGGAGTTTTGTAGATATACTCCAATAATTGATGCCTTTGGGTGTGTATGCAAGGTTGAGTGGAAGTGATACCACAAAGAGATGGGCTTATCAATTTAAATCTTCTTTGTTGTGTGACACCACCAATCCTCGTCTACTTACTGGCTATCAGATAGGTAGGTCATAAAGGTTCACTACATGTACATGCCTCGTTCCAATTGAAAGGAAGAATCTACAAAAACAACAAACTGGGATAAAGAATGATATTCAATTTATGAAGGTTGATGTCAATTCGAACACCAGGGACTTCTTGTTAGGCATTTATATAGTAAATGCAGTGTCTCCATCAACGTTGGTGATTATTCATGCAAACCACTAAGCAAGATTACCAGCCAGTTGCATGTCTCATTTGTCTGTTTGGATATAGTTATATAGTTTTTAAACTAGTCAAGCTTAATTATCACATATTGAAACATAATCAACATAAAAAAAAACAATGAATAGTGTAATTCCTAATTATAGGAATTTCTCCAAAAGAGAACTTAATTATGAGAAGCCCTATAAATCAAGCCTCCACTAAGCATGAGCAGGGCAATATAGCTTTTTTACCTAAACTGATATGTGCACTATATTTGAAATGAATGAACTTCAAAGTTCAAAGATCAGAAAAATTCTGGAATATAAAGTAAGACCATTGCTCACTCCTGGGTAAATTCCACCAGTTGTAACAGCTGGAATGCCAGCAGCTAATGCTTTTGAATGGAAAGATTTTGTTCTCTGGGCATAGTTTGTATCATCACATACATCAAGGTATGCTGTCTGTAAAGGAGAATGAATTTCAAGATTAGTCTGGACCAACTTGGTTTCTAAAATAGAATAACATTTAACAAAAAGAAGAAATACAATTAACACAGCACATCCAAGAAAGAGATATACAAACAGAATCACCTTTGTAGATATTGCAACTTCTAAGACTGTGCACTTCTCTGCTTGTTGAAAGGGCCCAGCTGCATGGACCACCAGTTCGGCTTCTGCATGCAACACCAGACACTTACATTTCAATATTTGAATGACGCTAAAATTACAATTAATGAATATAAAGCTTAACACCAGACAACTCAGTTTTATAATTTGTGGAGCTGAACATATCATAAAACTATGAAGCTACTATTTTTGAGAAATAGAACAATTAATGGATATTAAAAAAAATAAGGAACATAATTTCTGAGAGGAAAAAAGTGAGCAAGCCAGATTACAAACCTTCTAATGTTGTCTCCAACATACTTGTGTTCTCTATGTCAATTTCAACAAACCTTGCATTCTTGCCAAGTTTAGATACTACTGCAGCACCTTTCTCCCTTGAAAACATGAAAACCCTTGGCATAAAACCCAACACATACACTTGAAAAAAGTATAAAATTCCAAATGCATTCAGTTCATGCACTGGTTTATTTACTCCAGAGAAGATCTTAACTTGATGCATATATGTTGTCAAACTGAACACATATGGGAACATTGTGCATCTGAAGACTTAACAGCAGCATTCTTTACAAAATCCACATGATCAACACCGTAAACACACAATAGATAACTAAATTATGAATTCTATGCTGGGGGGTGGTGTGACAAACTAAAGCTTGTTTCAGATAACTGAGCTTAAGCAACTCCCTTTAATCGATCAGTGATACCATGGTAAGATTAATCAATTAGCAACTAGTTAAAGGGAAAAGCTAATAGTTGCCCACATGGGTGGCGTGACAAACCACCCAAATTAGAACACAAGCTCGTAACTTGTTAACCTAACCACTGGTTCAAAGATTAAGCCCAAATTAATGATATTTCACTCATAAGGCACTATACAACACCTAATCCCATACAAAGCTTTGACATGGTCATTAAATCCAAAGTCCAAGTCCAACTAATAGCTCAAAAGCATCCCTGATTGACAATATATGTAGTCCAATGGTGGCTCTTCCATCACACAAACAATCATTTCTAAACCCTATTAGCTAGTTAGGTACAGTTGGTAAAGCAGAATTTTTCTACTCCTTATGGATGTGGTGATAATTAATGAAATTGTATTGCAAATGCATATATGAGGGATAATGATAGGAATGTGGAGAAGGCAGAGCAATTGTAAGAAAAAAAAGTTGGTTCATCTGTTCCACCGCTCTTCTCCATCACCCGGATAATTTTTTATGATAGAAATTAGCAGCGGAGGAATGATTTTTTTTCTTTTATAGCTTGATTGATAAAGAACAGGAGAAGACATACATGAAAAATGTATCTTACAATGAGAATCACATTGGATAATAGTTCAACTAAATATAACAAATTTCTACCAAAACTAGGTTAAAGACGAACAAGGAATGGCAAAGAACAAAGCAAGCACATTAAGTTGAAACAAAAGAAAGACGCAATGACAGACCTGTTCCTTCCAGCTATAATCAGTTGGAGAGAGGGGCAGAGCTTAGATAGGGCAACGGCGGTGGAACCACCAACCCTCCCGGTTCCGCCCAATATAACTACGCGGGAACTCTCACCCTTCCCGCCGTATTTCGGGGGAGCGGTAGACATGGACCACGCGAGGGCAGCTCGCGCCATGGCTAGGTTTTTGCCCCAAGCAGCATCACCGATAGCGGCGGCTAAATCTTCGGTAGCCGGCTAAACTACCGCAACGTGGCAGCTCTGTTGCCTCTTCGGAGTACGGCCGTTATCCACAGCCGTAAGAGCAAAAGTCTCTAGGTCTTTATTTTTTCAAAAACTCATACCAAGATTTTTAGATTTCTATATAAAAAAATGTTTTCTAAAAAAAATAAATGAATATATCATTGATTATATTTTTGACATTTTATGCTTAAAAAATATTAATTAACTTTCATGTAGGAATTCCAAAATTACGATTTATCACTAAAACAAATAGCATTAATATTAATCTAATCCGAAAGTTGAAAAAATGGTTAGCTGAGAATGTGATTTTACGGTTAACTAAAAGAAGATTCTGTGTTGTCTTATAAAATTAAGAGCGATAGTGTCGAGTTAGGAAAGAAATTTATGATATTAGTCTTTCGACACTCAAGTCAGTCTTTGGTTTAGTAGAATAGTAGAAATAAACAATAGCGGAGAACGTGTGTGATTCGGTGGTAAGGACGGGGAACCCTCGTTGGCGGGAAGTCAACGACACGTGGATGTTAATGGTCAAGAGGATCAACCCCAAGGTCGTGCCGGGCGGACAGAAGTCACGCCGAGCGAACTGGCGGGCCAATCGAGCATTCGGTCGACCGAACATCCGGCCAGGGGGCTCCCAGGCCGGACGAAAGACAACCCGACCAAGGGTCGGGTTTCCGATGCTCAAGGTAAAAGAGTCTCTGGGCCGAGCGGCCTGCCAATGCTCAAGGTAAAAGAGTCTCTGGGTCGAGCGGACAGGCCGCTCGGCCGAGCCACAGGACAATAAGACGCAATCTCATCCGAGCACATGAGCAGAGCTTCCCCGCCCGGTCCGAGATATGCGCATTCCTGGAGGCCATGAGCGCTGAGCGACCGGTCCGCTCGGACTGGGACCAGGCAAGAGGCGCAAAGGGACAGCTAGTAACATCATCCTCGAGACACCTGCCGCCGACAAACAGCATGGTCGGCGACCGGAGAGGATAAATTATCGTACGGCGGAAGTTTCCACCGTCACGTCAGGGATATGCTCGGACGATTGCGGAATGACGTCAGACATGCTTTTTTGACACAACCCTACTGAGGTATGTTTGGGGAAGCGTGCACACATCGAGAAGTGTACTCGCGCCTCCTCGGGGGTCCTATATAAGGACCCCCCAGACTTCGACAGAGGTATGCGATTCCCATCACTGTAGCCACAGTAGCTTTACTTTGCTCCTCTTCTTCTTCACTACCTGACTTGAGCGTCGGAGGGTCGTCGCCGGGAACCCCCCCCCCCCCCCGGCTCGGCTTCTTTGCAGGTTCGCCGGAGATCCACATCACCAGTCGAAGACAGTGGAGAGCGCCACGTCCTCAGTGTTCATCAACTCAGCGCTCGGACAGGATCAATGTGGAATAATGAAACATCACATATCTTTACCTGTGGATGAAAATTCTCTTTTATAGTGTTACTATAGCATCTATGCACACATCCAAATCATATGCACGTTTTTCAAAATGTCATAAGAAAAGACAAGTCAAAAAGTGTCTTTGACATTTTTTACTTAAGTGAACACGTAAATTTATATGATGTGACAGACTATAAACTTCTAAAATACTATAAACTTGCTGAATATTCTTTGTCTTGATCCTGTCCGAGAGTCGAGGTAATGGACGCTGGAGATGTGGTGCTCCTGTTGACTGTGCGTTGACCTCCGGCGAGACTAGCCTGCAAGCACAAAGTGTCAGTGTCGAGCCAGGGAGTGGTTCCTCGGCGATGATCCTCTGACGCTCAAGTCAGATCTCCGGCGAAAGCAACAAGCAAGCAAAGAAATGAAAGTGACAGCGTAACTATAGCTACAGTAGAATGCGCATACCTTCATCGAAACTTGGGGTCTTATATATAAAGCTCTCGGGGTGTGTGTGCATGCTCCTCGAGACATGCACGCATCTCAAAGCTCTCCCTTATTGGACGTGTCAGAAAAATGTAACTGACACCCTACCTCAACAACCCGAGCATATCCTAACAAGATAGTGGAAGTTTCCGTCGTACGATTCTCTGTCTGATCATATCGCCGACCATGTTGTCTGTTTGCGACACGGGTCTCGAGGAGGATACCAGTTGATCCTGCCTCTGTCTACTAGTGGGTCGAGCGAGTGGGTCGCTCGGCCAACTTTTGTATGCTAGTGGGCCGAGCAGGGGGAGGCCACTTGGCTAATTCTGCTGTCTAGGCCGAGCGGGGTGACCGTTTGGCTACTTCCATTATCCAGGTTTGCTGGGTCGGGGTTGCGCTTTGATGGTTGTGATATAATCTGTGGGCGATCCGGATGTCCACCCGGCACATGCCCAGCTACTCGACAAATGACTTGTCGGTCGGTGCATGCTTTGGTGATAGTTTTGAGCATCGGAAGCTCAAGCTGTAATAACGTCGGACCGACCATTCCCTAGCCTGATCGGCAGCTGGGGTTGATCGATCGGACGCTAGCCCGGGGCGTTGACCGCCTTGACTTTGACCTTCCACGTGGCGTTGACCTCTCTGTGGGGCGGGGCCCGACCTTGTCATCGGATCACTTCTAAAAGAGTACAGTAAAATATGTATGTGTGTCCTATTGCGAGCTGACTGGAGGCCACTCAACCGAGATGTCACTAGCTCGGCTGTACTAAATGGGGCTATAGAGCCTATAGTCCTTTTCTTCACTTGACCTTACTATTGTCGGAGAAACGTATTATGTCCAATCAGACATAAGGTCCGATCAACCAGGGTAGTGGATCGGATAACTTAATGTTTAGCTTTTAACCTCAGCTGCAAGTGTAGAGGACACCCGCTCGGACGGTCTGGTCGACCTTACACGTCCGACCACCTCTAGAGGCCTGCTCGACCATCCATCCATAATTTCATCGTCCATCCGACCTTACCATTTTGACCATTTATCAATAGATCTTTACTTCTTTGATCCACTTTTGGGGGGGCATATTTATCACTGTATCAAATATAATCAATGATATGTTTTATTTTATTAATTATATGTATCTTATACTAAAAATAGAAATACTTGAATAACAAAGTCAACGTAATTGACATTTCTAATGCCATAAGAACATTGACCCTGCAAAATCTAGAAGTCAAGATGGATGAGCCGTACGCATTCTTCTTCAATTCCCTCGTCCCACATGTTTGGTTTCGAGCTCATACCGGAGTTCCTAATCCGCATGCAACGCGACCTCGTCTATGATCTATCCTTTGCACACCACCATGCATGGCACGGGATCCCCTTCATTCCCGCTTCTCTTAGATTTGCCATCGTTAATTAGTTTACAAGCAGCACGATCGATTGAAAAGAAAAGAAAAGAAAAAAAAGCTAGTTGTTGGCCCTTTGATTCCATGGCGAAGGAGGAGAGAGTGAGATGAACAACTAGAGAATGTTCAGGGACAACCAGCTCGTCAAGGCTTGGGAGTCCATCCGCAAGACTAATACTGCTCAGCAGGATCAGAAGCAACAACAACAACCGCACCACACTCGTCGCCGCAGCGTCGACGCCGGCGGGTCCATGTCGGTTCTCCCAAACGACGACCAGCTCGACGTGTCGTCCAGTGACACCGCCGCCCCGAGTAGTCCCGTGAATAACGACGGAACGACTGCTGTCTACCACGCCGAGCGTCTTCTCTCCACCGGCGATTTCTACACCGGCCAGTGGTGCGGCGGCGTGCCCCACGGCCAGGGCAAGTACCTCTGGACCGACGGGTGCATGTACGAAGGCGAGTGGCAGCACGGCAAGACGATGGGAAAGGGCAAGTTCTCGTGGCCCTCCGGCGCCACCTACGAAGGCGAGTTCAAGGGCGGGTTCATGGACGGCTACGGCACCTACATCGGCGCGCTCGGCGACACCTACCGCGGCACTTGGTCCATGAACCTCAAGCACGGCCACGGCGTGAAGTCCTACGCCAGCGGCGACTACTACGACGGCGAGTGGCGATGCGGCGTGCAAGATGGACACGGGCGGTACGTGTGGAAGAACGGGAACGAGTACGTGGGGCGGTGGCGCGCCGGCATCGTCGACGGCCGCGGCACGCTCGTGTGGGCCAATGGGAATCGGTACGACGGCGGATGGGAAGACGGCGTTCCCAAAGGGAACGGCAACTTCAGGTGGGCCGACGGAGGACTTTACATCGGGTACTGGAGCAAGGAGAACGGCAACCTCCAGCAGAAAGGTGTCTACCATCCATCTCCGACGGCTTCCTCTCCGACGGCCCGAGATCCCTTTACCATCTTCACGGCCGACTTCGGAGATTGCAAGGTGTCCAACATCGAGGACGTGTCTATTCTGCCATCCCAAAAGAGGCCGAATTGGGCGGGCATGGAAGCTGATAATTTGGAGCAAAAGAAAGCGGCCTGGCGTTCCTCTAAGGCAGAGGATCTCCAGGCGAGGCGGCGGCGAGCGTCCTCCGAGACAGAGGCGTCCGCCGGGGTGACGCCGCGAGGTCACACCGGCCACCATGCTAGCACCATTAGTGAGATTGGAAGAACGAGTGGATTTTGGTCCGTGGATGATCTTGTTAACGGTTGTGACGGGGAGAATAAAGAAGGATCGACAAATTCAGTTGATGAGTCTGTTGGTGAGACGGAGGATCAAGTGGAGTTGAGGAGCACCGGGAGGATCCCTCCGACGAGGTTTCAGGCTAAGCAGGCCAAGAAGCAAGGTGAGACAATATCCAAAGGGCATAAGAACTACGAACTGATGCTCAATCTCCAGCTCGGAATCAGGTACGTAGACTGTCAGCTAGCTCTGTTCTTCCTTACTCCATTTTTTATGATGTATTTTGTGTTGATTTCTGAAATGTTTACAATTATTTGGTGTAGGCATGCAGTAGGAAAGCTTCCTGAACCCAAGTCACTCGACCTCAAGGCCTCTTCGTTTGACCCTAAAGAAAAGATATGGACGAGGTTTCCACCAGAAGGAACCAAACACACACCTCCACACCCCTGTAGTGACTTCAGGTGGAAAGACTACTGCCCTCTAGTTTTCAGGTGCATTCCCTCAAACTATGTTTTTTTCCCTCTTTCTCACAGTGTTACTCGTTCACTAATTTTCATGAGTTGGTTCAAATTAGAAGGTTAATGAACATTTCAGGACACTTCGTAAGCTGTTCCAGGTTGATCCAGCTGATTATATGCTATCAATATGTGGAAATGATGCTCTGCGAGAACTTTCATCTCCTGGGAAAAGTGGAAGCTTTTTTTACCTGACAAATGATGATAAATATATGATCAAAACAATGAAGAAATCAGAAGGAAAAGTAAGCTCAAACCTTCATAAGGAATATGTACTTATTTAAGTTCATGTTAAACTAGTGCTGTGTTCTCATCTACATATGGATTTGTTGCAGGTGCTTCTAAGGATGCTTCCGGCATACTACAATCATGTTCGATCTTTCGAAAACACTCTGGTGACCAAGTTCTTCGGATTGCATTGTGTCAAGCTGACCGGAGCTACTCAAAGAAAGGTTAGTCACTTCCAATAGCATGGAGCATCCTTGCTTCAGCACTATTTGCTAATCAAACTATTTAGTTCTCAGGTTCGATTCGTCATAATGGGGAACCTCTTCCGCTCTCATTACTCAATCCATAGACGCTTCGACCTCAAGGGATCATCTCATGGTCGCACAACAGACAAGCCTGAATCAGAGATCGATGAGAACACTACTCTCAAAGACCTTGATCTGAATTTTATATTTCGTCTACAAAAGTCTTGGTTCCAGGAATTTCACAAGTATCAATTCTATCAATTTTCCACTTGTTTCCTTCCACTCTTCATCCTGTTTGAAGAATCATTATGTATGGTATTGTTTTTTGTAGGCAAGTCGATCGAGACTGTGAGCTTTTAGAGCAAGAGAGAATTATGGATTACAGTCTCTTGGTGGGAGTTCATTTTAGAGAGGCATCAGCCTCCCAAGAAACTGAGGGTTGCTAATTTCCAACACAAATTACCTATAACATCGATATGATGAATTTATATATTTTTTTTAATTTTTGTTTTAAAATACAGTTTCTGATGAGGTATCTAACACCGGTAATGAAGCTACTCGTCTTTCTAGAGCTGATATGGATCAACTTCTCTGTGACCCAACAAGGTATATCTTGATAGATAAATATAATTTGTATATTAAAAGTGAGAGTGATTTTTATATGACAATGCAGGTGGGCATCGATAAAATTAGGCTCGAATATGCCGGCTAGAGTTGAATCGATAGTGAGAAAAAATGATCCGGAATGTTTTGCGAATTTGGAACCAACAGGAGAGTTTCAAGATGTGATTTTGTATTTTGGCATTATAGATATTCTCCAAGACTACGACATCAGCAAAAAGCTTGAACATGCTTACAAATCCTTTCAGTATGATCCAACCTCTATATCAGCTGTTGATCCTAGACAATACTCGAAGCGATTTCGCGACTTCATTTATAAAGTGTTCACAGAAGAAGCCTAACTACATCTACTTAGGAGCCATTGTTTTGGACTTGTTCGTCATCAATAGGGCGATTTGTTTAGGAAAACTTAGCTACATTTTTTTGTTTATGATTATATTAATGGCTATGAAAGCTATACTGCTCGAGTTGTGTATGTTTGCTTCAATGTTTAGATACTATCAAATTTTGATTGTAAGTTAGATATAAATGCAAAGGTGCGGTGTCGTCCAAAAGGATATTCATATATTTCTACATGATATTATTCACTTTGAGTCTAAGTCCTCGTGATTTTATTTTTAAGCTTTACTCGAAAAATCTCATGCCAATAGCGATATTTTATATTCTTTTAAACTCATGATCTTTTCCACATCTTTCCAATGTGAGACTTTGATTCCATATCTTCCAACGAGCATCCGACCACCGTGACCTGCTTCGAGCCTTCCCGCAAGCATCCGATTATCTTGACCTGCTTCGGGCTTTCCTCACAAGCATCCGGTCACCTTGACTTAATCAAGATTTTCCCGTGAGCATGCTCATCTGGTCACCCTGACTTGCTCCGGAGCTTTCCCACAAGCATCCAATCATCCTGACATGTTCCATGCCTTTCCCACGAGTATCCGATCATCCTGACCTACTCGATACTCACTTGCAAGCATTTTGTCACCTTGATCTACTCCAAGTCTCCCCGAGAGCATTCGGCCACCATGACCTATTTCAGGTCTCTCCGCTAGCATTCGGTCACTCTGACATGCTGCGGATTTCCTGTAACTTCGTTCAAAGTCACTCCACATAACATCTGGTATGGACTATGAATCTAATACCATTTATTGTGTCCAAAAAAGATATTCACATATCTCCACAATGACATCATATTGTCCACTTTGGACCTAAGCCCTCATGACTTTATTTTTGGACTATACCTAAAACATCTTATACCAATGGAGATATCTTATTTTTATTTAAATCCTAATCTTTTTCATATCTTTTTAATATTAGATTTTGATTGTATATCCCAATAAAATGATCAAATTGTACAATATTGAGAGTGATTTAATTTAATAGCCCATGACTTGTATAATAATTAACAAATCTCTATTGTCTAAGATTATTATTGGTATTGGATTGTTATCCCTTAACCATCCACAAGCAGAGAAATCTGATTCAGGTGCAAGTAGCACTCGTCTTTGTATTTTGATACAGAGCCCCCACTTTAAACAACTATTTTTTTCACAAGGATTTTGACAATTTTAATTATTGTGGTGTGTTTTGGAAGTCATAAGAATCATGAAAAAAAAATCTCTTATAATGCAAATAAGACTCTGATACTAAATTTTCTTTTTTTATGTACTAGGTCTATGAGTTGTTGCTTCCTTACTTCTTTCTAATATCTTCTAGTGAGTCTCACCTGTAAAAGATCTACAAAAAGATTAATGCCCAGGCTATGTAGGAATATGACTATTTCGTTGCTGTCCTTTCTAAGCCAGTACAAGTCTTACCTTAGCTTACTTATCTTTTGCAATTACCGTTCACCTCCATGTTACTTGGAAAAGGACTGAAGAAGACCTTAGAGGTAAGTAAGAAAATGGGCTAATAATTGGACAGACACATCTTAAGAAGTAGTACATACTTGTATATAGATTGGTAATCTTACATAGACAGAACTAGTGTAGGATAATTTACACAGAAATCTTACAGACTAATTTTACATAGAACTAGTGGTAGAGAGATAAAATGTAGGATAATTTTATAGATAGAATAATTTACAGAAATCTTATACACTGTTCTTACATAGATACTAAAAACTTATAGAACTATCATTGAAAGAATACTTGAGCAGAGGAGAGAAGTGATTGTTTTCTTGCCCTTGGAAGAAGAAGAGGGGGGGGGGGGGGTTATAGACAAAGAAAAGAGAGGTTACTTTAGAGAGAAAGAAAGGTTTCTTACAAGAGAAGGAAAGCATCTGGAAAAGAGAGGACTTGCTGGAATGGCAGACAGGTGAGAAGTTAATGGAGGACCTTAGTTTTGAAATGGAAAAGAGGTGGCATAAAAGGAGGAGGTAAAGGAGGACTGGTGGTAGGAAAAAAAGGAGGTCTTGCTTTTAGCTTTAAGAATGGAAGATGGGTTGCAGATAAGGAGGACAACTTAGGATAGGAGGTACTGGTAGTTGAGTGGAGTTACTATAGAGTGGGTCAAATTTTAGGGGTCGATCATGTTATCCATATTATGTTCTCTTGTGGAATCTAAAGATAGAGCTTGTGAGCTTGATGCTTTAGTTGGTGCTCTGTGCATGGCTAGGGCAGCCCGGTAGGCTCTGGATGAAAGTGTTGAACTTGCTAGCCATTTATTACTCATTCTTTCTGTCTTCTTTTGATAATAGTGAAATAGAGTAGTATATTGAATAGTAAAGTTGAACGGAAAGAATCTAATACTCATTTTCTTTGGCTAGTAAATTTTCATAGATTCTCCTACAAGAAAATAAGTGTCTGGGTCTTTAATATTGTCCCAACCCCAATGTGTTCCATGGACAGAGGAACGCCAATGTTTGAGTTGATCAGAAAAAAAGGGAGGAGATTCTCAATCAAAGTCTAGGTCGAATGGGTAGTCTTCTAGTTCTGCTTGGTAACCATCAACCTCATTAATGTCAATTTTGACTAGATGTTGAGCAAGTTCAATTTTGAGTGCCAACCATTCAGGTGGAGTACTATCAAATGTGTAGACCATAAATATTTCTTCTTCTTCTAATGCTGTAGAAATAACAGTGCTCAATTTCTTGGGAAAGTCTTTAACTAAATCGGGATCATGGATCCATAATTTATGTAGGAGACCATAGTCTAGTAAAGTAAAAGGAGTAATAATCCGACCTTTATAGGTAGTGTTTGTATAAGTTTCATAATCCACATTGGCTTTGTGAAAAGAGTAAATAAGTTAGCATTTACAATCATATTTGTCAGAGTCAATACAAGATGGGTCTTTCTTTTGACATTTGAGTTTGGGGCTAAACTCAGCCTCAAAGACTATTGATATACCTTTATGAGGAGTTTTGTGAAAAGTTTTTAGGGCTTCACATAGTTCCATAAAAGTTTGTAAAGTTGATTTGTCGACCAAACTACGCACGTATATGGTAATGACTTCAGGAATAATATTTGAAAAACCTATTAAATAAGTTTCAGAGGCACATTGTAAGGTTGTAGTCTTATTTTGTTCTTTGAGTTGGGCTAAAGTCAAATAGTCGGACCTGTGGATTTTTATAGTACCTTCTGACATGTGAGCAGAATTGTCTGTTGGTACCCTGTGGTAGTTTTGATGTGATCAACCAAGTCAGGTTAGGTCCTATTGGTGTTTAACCTTGTGTCTAAGTGTATAGGAGCTTAAGAGTACAGGAAGTCGAGCAGAAGATGCAACTAGCAAGAATGATGACACGGGAGAGAGTCGATAGGCTCGGTGTATCCGAGGGAAAAGGTGTTGTGGAAGAGTACATTGGCGGATGAGAAGGATGTACACGGTGATCAGAGGGACGAGAAGTCAGGAGAAAGTCTGCTCGAGGAGAAGGCCAAAAATTGGATTCGGGTGAGCCATATTTCAGTTGGTAGACATCACCTAGGAGATCAGAGCAGCAGGAGAGCAAGAGAAGGCTGAAAATGCTACTGGAGGCGCCTTCAAAGGGAGTTGAAGGCGCCTCCGAGGGGCCTCCACATGCCTCTGCACCTTCACCGTGGAAGACACATTTGATGAATAGTACGAAGGCGCCTTTGACCAGACTAATTTTAGTCATTGCCAAAGGATAAAGTTATCCTTTGGCACCTTCTAGCCACTTGGAAGGTGTCTTCAAGCCACGGATAAGATTTTTCAGGGGCTATAAAAAGTCCCTTGGACCTAGGAAAATATAACATCTTCTGTATTCATTTCCTAGCTACTTTATGAGATTCCAACGGGTGTAAGAGGCTTCTTTGCCTTCAAAGAAGGAGATCTTTAGTGTGTTTACTTGCCTTGGATTAACAACCTTCCCGGTTGTTAGGGGTGAGCATTCGGTTAATTCGGTTAATTTGATATTAATTTTATATAAATTCTTTTTATTGTTATTTTAAACAAATTTAGTTAATTCAGTGTTAACTGAAATAACTAATTCAGTTAATTTAGTTTTAATAAAACTTTGATTTGATTTGGTTAGCCAACACTAAATCGGTTTTCGGTTAATTCGGTGAATTTATGTACCGAATTAACCGAATGCTCACCGCTACCAGTTGTAACCAAGTAATTCTTTTGACCACATATTTTGTTGTTGTTCATTTTGTTTCTGAGTTAAAAGTTGAGAAAGGTTTTTCTTAACAGCTAGTTCACCTCCCCTCCTTCTGGTCTACCTAGGCCAACAAGTGGTATCAGAGCAAAGTTCACTTCAGGAGGACTAACTGTCGAACGAAGCATACGAGATGGTCGGATCAAGCATCTACCCACCGAAGTTCGAAGGGGATTTCATTAATTAGAAGAAGAAGATGGAGGTATTTTTTGAGACTGATTTTGATTTGCTTTTAATAATGGAATTTGATTTTATAGCACCCGAAGGCAAAGAAAAATACCACTAGACCAAAAAAGAGCAGGGTGATTTCGTGACAAATGGTAAAGCAGAGTTTGATCTGCTAAGCGTCTTATCGCCACAAGAAGTCAATTGGATCGGAGCCTACGAATATGCAAAAGAGCTCTGGGAGAAATTCCTAGAACTACATGAAGGAAACTCGGAGGCGAAACTCGTGAGACGGGATCTGCTCAGAAACCATATCAGCAACATCAAACTAGAAGAAGGTGAAACTGTTGCACACCTTCACTCAAGGATCAAGGAGCTTATCACTGGACTCACGAATCTCGGAGAAAAGGTAAGTAATCGAGATTCACTAAGGTATGCTCTTAACGTATTCTCGAGATATACTGAATGAGTATCATTAGTAGATGCTTATTATATATCTAAGGATTTAGATTCAACTACTTTAGAATAATTATTTTTAACTTTTGAAGCCCATGAAATGAGATGTGCAGGTTCGAAGAAGGAGCATAACATTGCCTTAAAGGCAAAGACAGACGAACAAGATTCAGAATCTTCTCTCGATGATAGGGAAACAACACTAATGGTACGTAAATTTTAAAAGTTATTTAAAACTAAAAGATTTAATCAAGTGCAGGGTAGAAAGAGAGGGATAAAATGCTACCACTACCATAAAGAAGGTCATGTGAAAGCCAACTACCCTAAATTGAAAGACAAGGACAAAAGCAAGAACAAGAAGTTGACCCAAGTGAACAAGTAAAAGAATATGAAGGCGACCTGGGACGAAACGTCGTCCGAATCAGAAATTGAAGCCATCGTTGGACTTGTGCTAGTGGCAAGTCACCAAGAAGAAGGAGACGAAGCAAGCTAATCCGAAATGAGCATCGAAAGCATCGATAAAGGGGGAGCGACATCGGAAGAAAGCAGTACTTCAGGGGGAGCTTCGGATCACGGGATCGACAAGATATGTCAGGTACGATCTCTTTCTCCTGACAAGTTATTTTAGTTTGTTAAATTATCAACAAAGAATTGTTGTAAATTAGAAAAAGAAGTTAAAGAATTAAAGTCAACTCTAGCTAAATCTTGTTGATTAAAAGACTATGATAAAATAAAAAATGAAAATGAAAACTTGAAAAATGATTAGAAAATTTGAAAAATCTTCCATGCTCAAATATTCAATGTATTAGAAAATATAGTGAATTGAATTGGCACCTTAAATACCATAAGGGCCAAATTAGAAAATTTTCAAAGAAATAAGTACCTAAAATTTTTTTAATTAACCCAGTAGGAAGGAACTTATATTGGGTTCTAAAATCATATTTGGACTGAATGTTTTTAAATTATGGCTTTCAGAGTAAATTAAATATTAAATTTTTTTAAGAGGTTTTGTCTAGAAAGTGGTTGTTGTTCCAATATCCAAGAAGGCCTAGTTCCTCACTATAGTCTGGAAGTCAATTATTGAAATAAGTATTTAATTGATTAAATGTTGAGCATTTAGAAGTTATAAAAATACCTTAATTTTTTGTTAAAAAATAATTAAATATTTTAATTAAGTCTTATCTTTTTACAATAAGTTAGAATTTTTTTTACTCTTAGACTTTTAAATAAACCCCATATTTAATGTGATTAAAAAGGGGAGTACGGAAAAACAAGTCTAGAGGGTACTCTTGCAATTTTTTTTCTTGCAAAAAGGATTAAAATTTTTATTTGAAAAATTATTTTAGTAATTTTTTTAAAAAAAATTCTAGCAAATTTTACTTAGAAAAATTTTCTTACTTGCATTTTTTTTTACTTGCAAAAATTAAAAATTATTTTTAATAACCCTAACTTAACTTGGGTTTAATCACATAAAAAAAGGGGAGATTGTTGGTACCTCGTGATAGTTTTGATGTGATTAACTAAGTCAGATTAGGTCTTGTTGGTGTTTAACCTTCTGTCTAAATGTGCAGAAGCTTAGGAGCACAGAAAATCGAGCAAAAGACGCAACTAGCGAGAAGGACAACATGAGAGAGAGTCGATGAGCTCGGTGCATCTGAGGGACGAGGTCCTACGGAAGAATACACCGGCAAACGAGAAGGACGCATAAAGCGATCCGAGGGACGAGAAGCTGGGAGGAAGTTTGCTCGAGGAGAAGGCAAAAAATTAGGTTCGGGTGAGTCCTATTTCGGTTGGCCGACATCACCAGGCGATTGGAATAGCAGGAGAGCAAGAGAAGGCAGAAAATGCTACTGGAGACGCCTTCAAAGAGAGTTGAAGGCGCCTCCGCATGCCTCCGCACATTCACTGTGGAAGGCGTCTTCTATTGCTGGAAGGCACCTTCGATGAACAGTACGAAGGCGCCTTCCAACCCTATGGAAGGCGCCTTCGACCAGACTAATTTTAGTCGTTGCCAAAGGATAAAGTTTTATCGTTGGGCGCCTTCCAACCACTTGGAAGGCACCTTCAAGCCATGGATATGATTTTCTAGGGGCTATAAAAAGACCCTGGACCTAAGAAAAAGGTAACAATTTCTATATTTATTTCCTAACTACTTTCTAAGCTTCCAACAAGTGTAAGAGGATTCTCTGCCTTCAAAGAAGGAGATCTTTAGTGCGTTTACTTGCCTTGGATTAACAGCCTCCCCGATTATAACTAAGTAACTCTTTTGGTCTCATTTTTTTTTGTTGTTCATTTTTTTCTGAGTTAAAACTCGAGGAAGGTTTTTCTTAACAGCTAGTTCACCTCCTCTCCTTCCGGCCTACCTAGGCCAACATTGTCTTCAAGCTCACTTTCTATTTGAGCATAAGATGGTAAAGTGTGAGTGTTTGAGCCAGTAGCTTGTAATGGAATTGCTTTAAGCAACTGATAAAAAGGTATGGACCAAGTTGCGCCCTGGCTACTGTAAAAGCTTCTTCCAGAGAGTAAAAACCCCTTAAAGTTGGGATGTTCCAAGTCTTGTATAGTCAAGTTAGTTTCTTCCTAAGTAGAGTAGACCCCTGCATGAGGACTTGAGAAAACCATGTAATAAGAGAACTTTTTTCCTACTGATTTTTGTATAGTAGTAAGGAAATAGTTAGAAAGCACATTCATGATAATAATTTTGTGTCCGGAGCTTCCAGATAAAGTGGGAATATGCCAAATATTGTCAAGGAGACAATTTTGAATATGGTCTAGTTTATTTCTTGTAGAGAAATTCAACTGATCCTCAAGTTGTGTAAATAGTTGTAAGTCTTGGTTACCAAACCACATCGTTTTGGTAGTGAAAGTATGAACCTTTCTTGGTCTATCCATAATCCTATAAGGAGTCATCAAAGTTAATCACAAATAGTTAATGCAGTAGTCTAGATAATGTATCAGTTAATGAGTTATTAACTCCTTTTATGTGTTCCCATTGTATTCTTAAGCCTTTGTTAATTATAGTATATGTAAATTTTAGACAACGCTTAGTACCGAGGCCTTTCCTAATGTGTTTTTCTGCTAACTATATTTTACAATGACTTCACAATCTGTTCTGATAGCGATTTCTTATTTGTTATAGATAAATAACCTAAAAACCTCTAAATAATATATTACTGCTAAGATTTTGTAATCGAGTGATGTTTGTTGGATCGAGACGCACTAGAGGGGGGGTGAATAGCGC
The DNA here is from genome assembly GCF_018446385.1 of Zingiber officinale. Taxonomy (NCBI): domain Eukaryota; kingdom Viridiplantae; phylum Streptophyta; class Magnoliopsida; order Zingiberales; family Zingiberaceae; genus Zingiber; species Zingiber officinale. Next base: position 71,369 of record NW_024589814.1, read on the forward strand.
TCGTGGCTATTTTGCATTTTTCGGAAATCGTTCGAGTAACTAAACGCAGCGGAAAGTAAATGCAAACACACACAGAGGACACAGTCGAATTACTTCGTTCGGAGCCTAGCTCGACTCCTACTCGAAGGCCCGCGGTCATTGGCCGCTTTCGGTGAGCAATAGCTATAGAATCGATTATTACAAGATTAATTACAATTAAGTGCAGTAAGAAGAATTATACCAACGAACAGTAAATAAGGAACTTTGGAGCTTTAAGTCGTTGGAGCAGCAGGGCCTCGTTGAAGCGTACGAAGCAGCACACAAGAGCACAGTTTCTTTTGTTCAAGAGATGATTCTGAGCTGCACCTCGAGGCCTCCTTTTATAGTCTTTACAGCATTGATCCAGATCTGATCACCTCAGGATAGGATTTGACCCGAAGCGGATCGGTCGACCGATCCCCGGTTCGGTTGACCGATCAGATGACCTCCACCTCATCTGATCCACTCGCTCCGCTTCGATCTGGTCAACTTCTATCCCATGTTCGCTCGACCGATAAACAGGTTCGGTCGACCGATCAGCTGCTCTGACTTGGTCCAGCCGGCTTGATCCATTCGACACCCAACTTGGGTTCGGTCGACCGATCCCCTGGTCGAGCCCGGTCCAACCTCTGGAGATCTGATATGTTGGCTTGTGGGTTCGGTCGACTGATCCCAAGGTTCGGACGACCGATCCCGGTCACTTCTAACTCTGCATAAAAATGTTAGTTACCTGCAAGACAGAGTTAAAACACAATGGCATATATAAACTAACAGCCTTCAAACTGTCCGGGTCTGACTTCGGGTTTTCGACCGGAAATCCTAGGTCGACCCGACGCCTACTGTTCCCTCTACAGGGAACGCGTCCTCACCTACTCCACTCGGGAGATTTACCTGTTGCCAGTGCGATCCTTTAGATCGACTGGACTTTTGCTCGGTGCTCGATGCTTCCGGACTTTCTGCTCGACTTCCGCTTCCCGGCTGGTCCAGTCTTTCACCTGGTTCGCGACACCAGGACTTTCCACCTAGGGTTACCCCCCTAGGACTTTTGCCTGAAGCACTCAACCCACCAAGACTTTCCGCATAGGGTTACCACCCCCTATGACCTAGGGTTACCACCCCCTAGGGTTTTCACCTTGTCTAACCACAGTTAGGGCTTTTACCTAAGTACATTTAGGACTTTCCTGCAATCTCATTCAGATTGTTAGATCACCACACACCTTAACTTTGAATCCTTTGCCATTATCAAAACTCGGGTTCGATCGTCGGATGCTTCCCGCACCAACAATCTCCCCTTTTTTGATTATGGCAACCCAAATTCAAAGTTAAGTAAAACAAATGCATAAATATATTAAAAGGTTTAAGTGAGCAAGCTTAAGTATATAAATTCAAATAAAAGCATAACTTAAGCTAACACTTAAACTTTGTGAAGCTCCCCCTTAATACAGGGCTTCCTTTTTTAATCAGTTTTTTACTTTTGAATTTCCCTACTCTCCCCCTTTGCCATTTATAAAAAAACTAGCCAGTTGAAAGCAAGTTTTAAGTTTTTGGAAAGAAACAGATTTAGGCTTTGAAAACAAGGAAAAAATGCTTATAATTAAATTTTTACTGAAAAAATTGTTAGCTAAGGGGGAATGAGGACTTAAAAAGGAATATTTTTCTCCTAAGTTAAAAAGTTAATATATGGATGACTTCGAAGGATGACTTTAGTCTCTTTTTAAACTTAGTTGTTTTTAGAAAAAAATACTTAACTAAATTTAGAAAAACTTAGCTAGATTTTAAAGAATTTTTGGAGCCAAATTATTTTTAAAGAAATTTGAAGTCTCAATTTACTTAGCAAAAATCTTTTGAAAGCCATGAGTTAAATTTTGCAGTTTAAAGAAATAGGTTTTTTAATACTTTTAGCTAAGTATAGAATAAATCTAAGAGGTAACTTAGAAAAGTATTTTAGCACTTAGAGTTAAAATTTATAAAGGTGGCTAAGTTTGAGAAAGTTTGAAAGTTGTTATATGAGCCACTTAGCTAAGCCTTTTGCAAACATTGAATTTTGAAAATGTAGTTTCAGTTTAAAAAGGTACTTAGCTTGAAAACTTAATTTTGAAAAGATAGGAGTAAGAGTTTATTAAATTTTAGGACGAAGAGGGAGTAACTAAATATTTAATTTATGTTCAAATTTTGTTGGTCCTTAAGTCCAAGCATGAGTCAAGATAAATAGCACTCAAATTATCTAACTTGTCTTGATCAGGTATAAGAGCTCTAAAGTATAAGCATGTTTAACCTTAATATTTCTATTTCCTTTACCAACTGTCTAACCTTTAGCTACTTGTTGATTGCCTAAAGGGCAGCAACTTTTACTTGGTTAGTCAAGTTAAGTCAATAGATCCAGTTAGATTTGACTAGTGTTGGAAGACTTGACTTGATTAATGTTGACTAAGTGTTTAACGCCCAGACTTATATTGATGCACAGATATAAGCATTCTTGAGTCGTGTAGTATGTCTCATGATTCTTCGTTCAATGTTTTGAACAAACAAGAAGCCTAGGTGTTTGTGAGATGCTCTGGCTTAAATCTAGGGGAACAGGATTTCTAGGGTAGAGCCTAAGCTAATTCCATATTTTTAAAATCTAGTAAAATTGGAATTTTAAAATCAATATTTTCCTAGAATTTTAAAAGCAGCTTTGACATTATACTCACAATTTTGAAAATTGACAAATAAGTGATGAATTAAAGCATAAATCAGCAAAATATAAGATAATCAAATCCAAGAGTATGATAATCTAGTTCCAGATCTAATATACAAGCAAAAGAGTGAGTGACATATCCAGATAATTTAAAAAGATAGAGTTATTAATTTCTATTAACTAGGTTTTTAGATTAAAAGTTAATCTTCGAAAAATAATTTTAAGTTGAAAAATAATTTTAATTTTGAAAAATAATTTTAAGTTAATTAATTTTGAAAAAATAGTTTTAAGTTAATTAATTTTCAAAAATAATTTTAGTTAATTAATTTTGAAAAAATAGTTTTAAGTTAATTAATTTTGAAAAATAATTTTAATTAATTAATTTTGAAAAATAGTTTTAAGTTAATTAATTTTGAAAAATAATTTTAATTAATTAATTTTAAAAAAATAGTTTTAAGTTAATTAATTTTAAAAATAATTTAAGTTAATTATATTTTAAATAGTAAGTTAATTTATATTAATTAATTTAAAATTAAATTTAAGTAAATAATTATAGAAAAAATAAAAGTTATTTGAAAAATAATTTTAAGTTAATTAAGTTTGAAAAATAATATAAGTTAATTAATTTTGAAAAATGATTTTAAGTTAATTAAGTTTTGAAAAATAATTTTAAGTTAATTAAGTTTTGAAAAATAATTTTAAGTTAATTAAGTTTTGAAAAATAATTTAAGCTAATTAAGTTTTGAAAAATAATTTTAAGTTAATTAAGTTTTGAAAAAAAATTTAAGTTAATTAAGTTTTGAAAAATAATTTTAAGTTAATTAAGTTCCTAATTTTGAATGAATTTAAATTATGAATTTAAATTTTAATTAATTTTTAGTTTTCTTAGTCATCTCACTCGATCTAAATTTTCAAGCAGGTAATCCTATACATGTTGTGAGATGATTTGATGTTCAATTTTAGGGTTTAGTTTAACTTTGTGTTAGATTCAGGTTTAACTTTGGGTTTAACAAGTAAGCATTTTTTGTATAAACTTCTGGGCTATGGTGAATCACAAGGACATCATTAAAGTAACCATGCCTTCGAGGTTTTCCAAATAGTCCTACCCATTGAACTTAATACAATCTTGATCTAACTAGTTAGGATCCATAAAGGATAGCTTCGATCAGTTCCACTTAGCCAAATGCACCAGGTCGAAGCCATATCTTCCTAGACATGCGATGACTAAGTTTTCCAACGTACTATCATCCAATACTTCACCAGTACCGTGGGTCAAGTTAAACCTAACTCCATTTTATCTAACCTTAATTACCCTACCGGGTAGTCTACTCTTGTTTATCCATTTAGGGTAGATTATGTTCGGTTACCCAGTCGGGTAGTTTAGTTGGGGGTGCTAGCTATTCTGGATCCTCCTTCTATTTGAATTTTTATTTTTTAATTTAATTTTGAATTTTTAATTGAATTTGAATTTTTGAATTTAATTTTGAATTTTTAATTGAATTTGAATTTTTGAATTTTTTTAATTTAATTTTGAATTTTTAATTGAATTTGAATTATGTTCATTTTATTAATATCATTTTTCTTTTTGCTCCCCCTGGATCATAGCCTCGATATGGTCTATCAAGGTAGTGTATTTGATCCTTCGGGACCCAATATTGACCAAGTCCAACTTGATTAATCAATTTGGACTTGGGGACCCATGCTTGGACTGTTTTTCTATTTGTTCTTTCTACAAGAGATAAATAAGATTTATATTTCCTTTTTGGTTTAAATCCTATACCAGTTCTATTGTAAACAACTCTTTGTGTCCCAAGAATTAGGTCAAGATTCTTGGAACCTAAAGAAAACCATTCTAGTGTTTTCTCCAGATCCTTGACTTGAGTTTTTAGGCTGGAATTCTCTTCTTCAAGTTTTTGGGCTTGAGTTGAGTTTCCAATCTGAACTGGTTCAGTCAAAGATTCGGAGTTAGTCACTTCTTTAAGGACAACTACTTTCTTTAGAAGTGACTTAATTTTAAGATTCGACTTAGCTAATTTTTGAAATAAATAATTAACTAAGTTATTGAGGCGAGGGATACTTACAGAGGGATCGGGCCCTTCGGAAACAGATACGGATCCGTGGCTTCGCTCGGACTCGGCCTCCGACTCGCTCTCGCTCTCGGATTCGTCGATCTGGTCCCGGGCCATCAGTGTAAGTATACTCGCCTGATCGAGTTCGTCGTCGTCGTCTTCTAAGGAAGATTCGTCCCATGTCGCCTTCAGGGTCTTCTTCCTCCTTTGCTTCTTTGCTTCCTTTTGGTTGGGGCAGTTGGCCTTGATATGCCCCTTTTGGTTACATCCATAGCAGGTCACCTCAAACTTGATCTTCGAGCTCTGTTGACCTTCCTTCTTTAGGTCTTTCTTGTTGAAGCCCTTCTTTTTCTTGTAGAGCCTCTTTACCAAGTTCACGAGATCGGCTGTTAGTGCGTCGTCTTCATCGTCTAAGTCTGATTCTGGTTCAGACTCTTGCTCGGTTCTTCTTCGTGATCTTGGTTCACGTGTTCTACTGGTACCTGCAAGCAAAGCTACACCTTTCTCGGGTGGCTGTGTATTAGTCTGCTCATGAAGTTCAAATTCAGAAAATAACTCGTCTAATTTAATTGAAGATAAATCCTTGGAGACTTTGTAGGCATTTACCATTGATGCCCACAATGTGCTCCTCGGAAAGACATTAAGAGCGTACCTTATGATGTCCCTGTTTTCGACCTTTTGCCTGATCGCGTGGAGAGAGTTTAGTATGTCTTGTATACAAGCGTGAAGTTGGCTGGCCGTCTCATCTTCCTGTATTTTCAAATTATATAATTTATTAAACAAGAGATCTCTCTTGCTTACCTTAGTATCGGAGGTGCCCTCGTGGAGTTCGATCAGCTTCTCCCAGAGCTCCTTTGCTGATGTGAACGGACCAACTCGATTGAGCTCCTCCTTGGTCAGTCCGCACTGGAGGGTGCAGGTCTCTTTGGCATCAGCTTCCACTTTCTTGATTGTGGTCGGTTCCCATTTTTCGCAGGGTGTCAGCTTGCCGTCTTCGTCGGATGGGAGTTGTAGTCCGGTCTTGATTATCATCCATGTATCGAATTGCGTCTTCAGGAAGGTTTCCATTCACCCCTTCCAATATCCGAAGTCTTCTCCGGAGAAAAGTGGGGGCAAACGGTGCTGAAACATTCTTGTTGGGCCATTTGTAATATGCAACAACAAAAAGTAAAAAATGTTCCAAGACTAGGTCTTGGATTTGTAGTGCGGGAAATAGAGTTAAAGATTTGCGAACTCGAGTGGTGTTGCACCAGCCTCGAGCAAAAACCGAATTGAGAAAATAATTAGAATATAGCTATAAAGCTAAATTCTAATTTGACTCCGAAAAATCTGAAAACACCACGAAAAAAAATGTTTTGAATAGTGGTTGCACTGATTCAAAACGACCCTGCTCTGATACCAATTGTTGGATCGAGACGCGCTAGAGGGGGGGGTGAATAGCGCTCGTGGCTATTTTGCGTTTTTCGGAAATCGTTCGAGTAACTAAACGCAGCGGAAAGTAAATGCAAACACACACAGAGGACACAGTCGAATTACTTCGTTCGGAGCCTAGCTCGACTCCTACTCGAAAGCCCGCGGTCGTTGACCGCTTTCGGTGGGAAATAGCTATAGAATCGATTATTACAAGATTAATTACAATTAAGTGCAGTAAGAAGAATTATACCAACGAACAATAAATAAGGAACTTTGGAGCTTTAAGTCGTTGGAGCAGCAGGGCCTCGTTGAAGCGTACGAAGCAGCACACAAGAGCACAGTTTCTTCTGTTCAAGAGATGATTCTGAGCTGCACCTCGAGGCCTCCTTTTATAGTCTCAGCAGCATTGATCCAGATCCGATCACCTCAGGATTGGATTTGACCTGAAGCGGATCGGTCGACCGATCCCCGGTTCGGTTGACCGATCAGATGACCTCCACCTCATCTGATCCACTCGCTCCGCTTCGATCTGGTCAACTTCTATCCCATGTTCGCTCGACCGATAAACAGGTTCGGTCGACCGATCAGCTGCTCTGACTTGGTCCAGCCGGCTTGATCCATTCAACACCCAACCTGGGTTCGGTCGACCGATCCAAAGGTTCAGTCGACCGATCCCCTGGTCGAGCCCGGTCCAACCTTTGGAGATCTGATCTGTTGGCTTGTGGGTTCGGTCGACTGATCCCAAGGTTCAGTCGATCGATCCCGGTCACTTCTAACTCTGCATAAAAATGTTAGTTACCTGCAAGACAAAGTTAGAATACAATGGCATATATAAACTAACAGCCTTCGGACTGTCCGGGTCTGACTTCGGGTTTTCGACCGGAAATCCTAGGTCGACCCGACGCCTACTGCTCCCTCTATAGGGAACGCGTCCTCACCTACTCCACTCAAGAGATTTACCTGTTGCCAGTGCGATCCTTTAGATCGACTGGACTTTTGCTCTGTGCTCGATGCTTCCTGACTTTCTGCTGGACTTCCGCTTCCCGACTGGTCCAGTCTTTCACCTAGTTCGCGACACCAGGACTTTCCACCTAGGGTTACCCCCCTAGGACTTTTGCCTGAAGCACTCAACCCACCAAGACTTTCCGCATAGGGTTACCACCCCCTAGGGTTTTCACCTTGCCTAACCACAGTTAGGGATTTTACCTAAGTACACTTAGGACTTTCCTGCAATCTCATTCAGACTGTTAGATCACCACACACCTTAACTTTGAATCCTTTGCCATTATCAAAACTCGGGTTCGATCGTCGGATGCTTCCCGCACCAATAATGTTAAATGTCCTTTTTCTTGGTATTTTCCAAAGGCATACCTACATAAGTTTTCAATTGCTTTAGGTTCATATTTAGATGTTTTTCGATATAGAATGCCTCCCCAGCCGATTTCACATCCGTTTGTTTTAATAACTAAGTAGTCAGAATTCAGAGGTAAGGCTAGTTTTGGAATAGTTTTAACCAAATGTTTAATCTATTGTACTAAGGTTATATCTTGTTGATTAAAATATTTTTATCCTATCAAAGATATTTTATTGTATAAAGGTCTACTAATTTTTCCTATATCCTTAAGGTAAGATCTTGCATAGTTTAGTAGATCTAAAAAAGCTTGTAAAGTCTTAGTATCTTCCATTTGATCAAGAAAAATAAGGATTTTTGCAGAGATATGAGGTTGTAATGTTATTTGTCCTTGCCCTATTTTAGCTCCTAAGAATTCTATATGTGTTTTTGCTAATTTTATTTTGTTTCTAGAAATGATAAGATCATTCTATTCAAATAAATTAAAAATAATATATAAATGGGCATAATGTTCTTATTTAGTTTTCGAGAAGACTATAATATCATCAATATAAACACAGGTAAATATAGAAACAGGCCGCAAGATATCATCCATTTTTTGCTGGAAAATTTGGGGAGCTATTTTAAAGACAAAAGGCATAACAAGTCATTCAAAATGGTCGTCCAGATAAGAAAAGTCAGCTCATTCAATAGAGTCGGGATGCATTTTTACCTGCCAAAAACCTTATTTCATATCAAATTTTGAGTATCATTAAGAATGTTGTAACTTATTCAAAAGTTGATCTTTATCTGGGATTTTGTAACCATCTTCTTAATAATTATTATTTAATCGTTTATAATTAAACATCATTCGTGACTGTCTACGTTTTTGTTCTGCTCCTTTGTTGACTATAAAAGTCGGGCTTTTATGTCTGGAGGTAAATCTTTATATGACACCTAAATGTAATAATTGTTGGATGTGCATTTTACATTCCTCAGTTTCCCAATTCATATATTTTAAATCTTGGGCTTTAATTATTAGGTCTGGGTTAATGATTGTTAGTTTATAATATACCTTGTTCCTATCCCAATATTTGGTTGGATTGCCATCAATAATTTCTATTTTTAATCTAGAAATTAGAAAGTCTAAATCAAGTTGATGAGTATTAATTATCCATAATAATTATTTTAGGATTATTAGGTCAGTAGGAATGTCTCATGTAGAAACATAATCACTTGTGGAACTCGTGTTGGCCTTAGGACGGGTTGACGTGGGCGCTGAGGGCGAGCGTATTCGTCTTTTGCCACAATAATCACTTGTGGAGCTAGACCAGCCAAGTATTTATAATTTTTCTGATATTCAAAAAAAGCGAGAGTGCAAGTTTGAAGAGAAGTAGAGGTACAGGCACCTGTTGTGGAGCATTGACAAACAGTTTTACTCGGTTTGTCAGTCAAGTTATCTAGTGTGTGTGGAATGGTAATTGAATGAACAATTGAGGGATAATCTGAGACAATAGGTGAGATTATTAGTGTAGAAAAGAGAAGAGCATAATCTTTGGTAAGGAGAAAAACTCGATATGGTGCTAGAAGAAAATTGAGTCCTAAAATAATATGGATGTTAGGGTGTAGTAATGGTTTAACCCATAATTTTGAGAGAGTTAGGGGATTACTATAAGTACCGCAATTATTATAAAATCTTAAGTGTATGTTTGTCACAAATTGTGTACAAGCCAATTGTTGACCATCAAATTGGGTACTAATTAAAAGTTGAGAAGTTGTCTTAATAAAATCTTTTGGTAATATTGAGAAAAGTGTAGCTTCATCAATGGTGGAGTTAGTAACCCCGCTATCTAAAAAGACATGTTGAGTGAACTCATGGCCATGTATATTCACTAGGCATTTAACCCTAATATCAAGAGTTTTTCCTATGTTACATGATCCTGTTCGAAAGTCGGAGAGGTGGATGCTGGGGACGTAGCGCTCCTGCTGACCTCCAAGGGACTTTACTCTTGCTTGCAATACAAGTAGCGTCAGTGCCGAGCCAGGGAAGGGATCCCCGACGATGGTCCTCCGATGCTCAAGTCAGTCTCCGACCAAGCAAGAAGCAAGGGAAACTATAACGCAACTGTAGAGATCGCGAGAAAAGCATACCTCCACCGATACCTGGACCCCCTTTATATAGGGCTCCTATAGCGTGTGTGCATGCTTCTTAAAGTGGGCACGCAATCCTAAGCTTTCCTTAAAGAGACGTGTCAGTAAAGTGTCTCTGACACAGTATCTTAACAGGATGAGCATATTTATGAAATGATAGTGGAAGCTTCCGCCATACGATCTTCTGTCTGACCATGCCGCTCGTCGGCAGCACTAAGTCCCAAAAGGATGTCGAAGGATATTCTGTTTTCTGTTTCTCGTCTGAATGGAATAGCCACTCGGCTGGGAGTTCCCTGTCCATGTGTCATTCACTCCTGGGCTGAGCGGGATGGCTGCTCAACTGGAGTCTCTGTTTCTGGCTGATGAATCCACTACTGACCAAACGGGAAATCCGTTCGGCCTATACTTCCACTGTCTGGTTGCTGCACGTATGCCTTGACCGAGTGGGATAGTCGCTCGACTACTACTTATATATGGTCTGCTCGGCTATGACTTTACTCTGCTGATCTGAGTATGGATGTAATGTCGAGCGAGGTACTCGCTTGGCCTACTTCTGCAGACACTTGAGCGTCTTAGTTCAGCTGGTGGCTGAGCGAGTGATGATGTCAGATTAGGCCTTTCATATCTCGGTCGAGCCAACCGCTCGCTCACCCGGCCAGTGATAGGGGACATTGACCGCCTTGACTTTGACCTCCATTATGGCGAAGACCTTTCCCAAGGTGGGCCCCTCCTTATCACCGCATCATTACATATACTAGAGGCCTTAATAAAAACCATGTCTGTTTCTGGTAAATTTATAGAAATTTGTAAGCCTTTATCTTTATCATATGGTTGTGGAGAATGTTGTGGTAATAGTTTCTCTAGTTGGGCATCAATCATGTAGAAATGGGTTCCTATTTGGTTTAATCTATTTTCTAATGTAGATACTCTGATTTCTAAAAGAATATTTCTAGTATTGCTTTTAGTGGGCCGAGTTATAGGTATTGTAATAGTAAAATATTTTTGGAGACAAAGATTACAAGCTTGTTTTCTACATAAAGTGCATGTGCTCCTTTTATCAATGTAGGGGTAATAAATACAGAGATAGCAAGGGATGTTATCTGCTCCTATTTTTAGTAGCCAGTCATGTGTATAAGTGGATTCCTTTATTTCAGTATTAAATCATGAAAATATTAAATTCTTGATGATTGTAATATTGTCCCATAATGCTTGATCAGGTACGTATTCAGAAAAATCGTACTTAAGATAATATTGTAAAAGTTGTAGAAAAGAATTTATTAGGCTATAATCGGAAGAGGTGTTGGTGCGGTTAGTACTAACAGTCTAACCCAGGTTTTGATGAATGACAAAATAGGTTAAGTTAGTTTTGTTATTTTTCTAACACTCTAAATCGAGTGTACAGGAGAAGCCCAGACAGGTCGACGAGCTGACCTGATGTCTGGCACGAAGCCCAGCTAGGTCAACGGGCCGATCGGATAGCTGGCACGAAGTTCAAACTGGTCGACGTGCTGATCTGACGTCTGACACGAAGTCCAGCTAGGTCGACGGGCTGACCGAATAGCTGGTGCGAAGTCCAGACGGGTCAAAGGATTGACTGGACGTCTGACAGGTAAGTAAAGGTAAGTCACTGGAGGGGAGTGACTGTGAGGATGCGTTCCCGGGAAGGGAACTTAGGTGCTGATCCGACTTAGAACCATTTCGGAACTCTAAGTCGAGATCGTCACTAGATTCCGGTCTCGGAAAGATGAAATCTAAGTCATACTTTTTCTATTGAATTATAAACTGTGCTAATGATCTGTTTTGCAGGATATATAAGTACCTCAGACTAACGTTTTTCTTGCAGGAAGGAGTCTGCTGAAAAACATGGTCTGGACGCCCGGGAGGTACCCAGGCTTCCGGAGGCAAACTTTTATCCCCAACGTCACTGAGGCACGTGGAGCTCACTGGTTAACTCGGCTACGTCACCACCAGGGCGCCCTAAAGGCTCCAGGCACCCCGAACCTCCTATATAAGGAGGGTCAAGGCTGAAGCTCAATACACAACTAACGATCAGATCTTCAAGTGCTCCTGAGACGCTGCCAAAAGCTCACCGACAAGTTTTATTTCCTTCCGTCTTAGTTTTCATAATTGTCGACATTTTCTTTACTAATAATTCCTGTAGTTTCATTGTAACTCTGATTTCGAATTATTAGTAATTGCCAACTGAAAGCACCCTTGTGTGCGGGCCTTGGAGTAGGAGTCGACATAGACTCCTGACCAAGTAAAAATTACTTGTGTTATCTCTCCTTACTTTACTTTTTCCGCTGCGTACTCTCGTCATTTTTTTTTAAAATCGATTTTCCCCCCCCCCCCCCCCCCCCAATCGACTTTCCCGATCCAACAAGAGGATGATACTACTTCTTCCACATCATCAACTGATATAATTGAGTAAATAGAAGATGTATCTGAAACATCCGATTGAATTTCTACTAAATCTAGGTTGGTATATGTAACTAATTTGGCCTCTTTTGTGAATAAATTTTTCTTGTTTAGGTAAGGTGAAAATAAATGTCCTAGTTCATTCCAAGCAAAATAGGTAATAGTGTTAGCATAAGTTTTCTTAGGTTTGAATTTCTTTACATATTTTTCTTTATTTAAGTAGGGTTTCTTTTTTCTACTTTTTCTAACATAATAAGTTTTTCTTGATCTTACCGTTTTTAGTTTGGGAATAGGTTGTTTTGAAGGTCTGTTGGCCTTATAAGGTCATGTTCGAGCTAAACTGTACTGTTGAGGCATATAGATTTGACTACAAAATCCATATTGTTGGTTTTTAAGTTGTTTCTATATATGTATGTAGGTGCTACTTTCATGGCTGTCCTGATTTTATGTATCTCTTTTCCTAAATCTCTTGGAAGTTTACTAATAATTGTTTCCCTAATTTGGGATTACAATAATTTCCTGAAACTGCTGTTAGGGCTAAAAAATTATTAGAAAAGGGTTTGATCCAGTTCCAATTGTTCTAAATCTCTCATGACTCCTTTTTGCCTAATATCTAAACCAATATTTGCATCCCGAGCTATAAATATGAATAGTATAATAAAAATTAATTATGTTATTTCTTTGGGAAGCAATTCTGGTCACTTCTTTAGGATGGGTAGTTTTATAGGATTCCCATGCTACTCTAGCAACATCTGCTAAGTAATTTTCTCCTACCCTTATCATGACGTCTCCTGATTTTATATCTAGTTCATGCTTAGCTTGATAATTTCTTTTGACAAAGACTATTCATTATTCTAAATAAATATCATACATTTGGGAATTATCACATTCCCCATTATTAAGTAAAACAATGTTTTTTTCTAAAACGTGCTATTTCTAGCGGTCTTCTTTTCCCTATAGTTTTTAATAAGGGATTATTATTAGTGTAAGGATGTATTCTTGGAGGATGTCCTTCTAAGTAGCCCATAGTTTGTATAGAACTTTCTGGGTACCTTACCTGTAAGGGTTGCGGTCTAGATGTACTAGTGGCACTGGATTTGATAGGATTCATTAAGTTGACATTGGAGAAATAATCGTTCTTTTTAGCAATTATATTATGGTCCTCATCAAAGTATAACATTCAGTCTACTTCTAACTTATGATGTAAAAGATCAAAGATTTCTAATTCTTTAAGATCTTCATTAGTAAAACAGGTCGATATTTCAAATGGTAGGTGCACATACTCATTTAAGTCATCATAAAATAAATAGTTAGGGTCCAAACATAAGTTTCTGGAATGATTGCTACATTCTTTATTCATTAAGTTCATACTAGGCTGGTCTTCCTCTTGATCTTCTTATTATGATGTCGAAGGTTTGTAATTATGGAATCTTACTAAGGATTTACCATATCTGTCTTTATATATAATATATTCGATTGGTTGTAAAGTTTGTGGTTTCATACTTAATTCTAGATTAAAATCCAATCTAATTCAGCAAGTAGATTAGAAGAGAAATCTTTAGGTTTCATCAAATAAATTCTCTTTGTAGTAAGAGGCTCAATAATATTATTTATTTGGACTTTGAAACTATTGTTGATATTAGTCATAGTTTTGCTTAGAAAAGTTATATCTATCTGAATATTGTGTTTTTGAAAATCGCCATATCCCCTAACTTGAACTGAGATTTTAATATATTCAATAAAGTCTAGAATAGTCATATTAAAATTTGAACAGAAATATGTAATTCTCAAGTTAGTATTCATATCAACTTCAATGAATCCAATAGCTGCTTTATCATTATCAGAAAATTTGAAGTCATAAAGTACTAAAAATACTTTAGCTCCTATACTTTTTTTAGTAAGTCCTCTTAATCCGAACATAATGAATCCTAGGTAGATGTAATTATATTTATGTTGTAATATTGTTCTAGCGGATTCTTCATTCATAAGTGAAAATCTTTCCTCTTCTCAGTTTAGTAGGTGGAGTGGTTGTGTTCTGTGATGTATATAAAGTGCTATAGAAAAGGATAATAAACCTTGGTTATATATTCTTTTGGGTGTAGCGTATTTAATTGTTCATTTGAAAATGTGTCTAAATTTTATTTGATATCTAGAAGTTCTTCTAATTGATACGTGGACATATTGGATGTAGACCTTCTAGGTATCATAGCTAAGTTTCTGTTGCGTTGTCTTAAAGCGTGTGAAAATCCATAAAAACTTTCAATTTGTGTTTTTGTTCGTAGGGTCATCAGAAGGGATGTTTTGGATCTTTAAAAATTTATAGGTAGTAGGTGGTTGTCTAATAATGATTTTTCCTAAGGAGAGTTTACCTAGATCTTTGTTTAAATTTTCTAGAGTTTCTTTTAAATCTTTTGTTTGGTTATTTTTATAGATATGGTTTTCAAGAGTGAGAAATTGAGTTTCTAATATAGTAAGTCTATAATATAAAGACATCAGTAGAGCCAATATGGTGTTATTTTGTTATACTAGAATTTGATCTTCTTGGCTTACTAAGGCAGAATTACTATATCCTATGTCTTTATTTTTAGCAAATTGTTAAGAAAAATCTAGAGCTTCTTCATAATGCGTATTTATGAATTGTATTTTGTTCATTCAGGGTTGGGTCCTTAAAAATACTAATTTTTTTTTTATGATTGTTGGATCGTGAAACGTCGATAGAGGGGGGGGGGGGGGTGAATATCGGTTCGAAAAAATAGCGTTAAAAAGAGTTAAGCGCAGCGGAATAATAAAAAACTTAGGCAAGTGAACACGGTGTTTTTTACTTCGTTCGGAGCCTGTGACGACTCCTACTCGAAGGCCCGTACTCCGTGAGTACTTTCATTGGACAATTTACTAGCAATTCGAAATGATAAGTACAAATGCAGTACAAGAAATGCTAATAAACAGAAAAACAAAGCTATACCGACAGAGGGAAAACTACAAAGAAAAGATCGCGTTGTCGGAGCTTCGTTAGAGTCGTTGGAGCGCAGAGCAAGCAGCCGAAGAGTTCTCAGTTCTGAATTGATGATGAAGCTCCACCCCTGGGGCTTCTTTTATATATCTGCTCGTCCGGCGCTGATCCCTCAGGCGCCACAGTGCGACGTGGAGTCTAATCGAACTCCACGTGGCGACGACTCTTGGATAAAATTCACCTCGGCGCCGATCCCTTCGCGCCTGGATCCTCGGCGCCGGACCCCTTTTTCGGAAGTCCTTCTCCGCAAGAAAAGGTTAGTCCGAGAAATATACCCTGCAACACAGTTGTTAGCACAGTTTATAGATCAATAGATGAATAAGAAAGAATATGACTTAGATTCCGTCTTTCGAGACCGAATCTAGTCACGATCTCGACTTAGATATCCGAAATGGATCTAAGCCGATCGACGCCTAATGTTCCCTTCCCGGACGGCGTCTGATCCACTCCCTCCGGTGATTTGCCTTACACGCCGCCAGACGTCCGGTGGCCCCCGGACTTCGTGTTGACTGTCAGCCTATCCTTGGTCGACATTGCTGGACTTCGTGCTAAGTGTCCGTCCCCATCGACCGCTTGGACTTCGTGCATATCAGTATCCCGGTCGACGAGGGCCGTCAGCATCGTCGTGTGGACATCCACTCGGTCGACCTGTCTGGACTTCTTCTACACACTCGATCAAAGTGTTAAACAACAACAAACTAACTTAACCTGATTTGTCATTCATCAAAAACCTGTGTTAAATCATTAGTGCTAACCGCACCAACAATGATAACTTACTTCTTAGAAGTTTAAGATTTACGCTTCTTAGAAGTTTTTAGACTTTGGTATCAATCAATAGTACTCAGCAATAAATATTAACATAGTAATAGTAAGTAATAGCGGTAGTAGGATAAAATATCAGAAGTAGTAAATAGTATATATATATATATATATATATATATATATATATATATGAAAAAAAAAATCTCTAAAAAATGTTCAAGATAAACATATAAAATTCATGGTATACCATTTCACTTTTTGTAAATCTTATCATTTTATATGTCTATTCTTAAGAATTTTCTTGAGATTATTTCCCTAAGGATATCATTTTTCTTCATATAACGTCCAATCTTTGCTTAACTAACGGTAGAAAATGCCACACGAATTCATGATGAAGTTGGTCGACAGTGTTGAATAGCATGCTGGAGCTGAGGAAATACCATGCGCCGTTGCTGGGGCCGAGGGAGAGGTCGTGGTCGCCGAAGCTAGAGATGATAGGAGAGCAAGCTAACGATCGAAAAAACTTGTTGATTAGGTGATAATTATGACGATTACTATTAATTTAGGACTTGAGATTAGAGATGCAAATGAATGTATAAGTTCCATAAGAACCGTTAATAATAAATTTTGCAGAGATGCTTATGCATAGATTTCATATCACTAGGTTAAATGAATTCGAACTACTTTTGGTTAATTTTAAAAGAAAAGATTTTTTTAAATATGAAACAAATAAAACAAATTATAGGTCTCCCGATGCATAATTTAAATAAATATTAAAATATTTACACATGTGATTATCTTATTGGGGTTTGACTAATTATCATTTTATATATCTCACAACATTAATATCATGTAAACGATTAATATTATCATTTTCAAAATATTAAAAAGAATACAACTTCTTCACCAACCAAGACGCCAAGGCCGCCTAGTCAAGCCAGTTGGTCATGACAGCTCACCCTTCCACCTCTCCTTTTCCACGACGCGTTAGCCACAAAGTGGGCCCACTCGAGTTATTTATAGAAATCGTGCATTGGGCGCCAATCCATTAACTCTCTTTTCCACCCTTTTTATTTTCTTATTTATATTTTTTTTATCATTAAAATTTAGTAACTAATATATTTTAAAAAATAATAATAATATAAAAAATTAAGGAGTAGAATAAAGTGTAGGAAGGAACATCGCACCAATTTCCTTGCTTTGTTCCGGTAGCTTTAATTTAACGTAAATTAGAGAAAATTTTTTAATCTTAATGTTAATTTTATATATAATTCTCATGTTAAAAAAATTTTGTTTTCAATCCCTGCATGTAAAATATTACTTGTTTCAATTTTCTCATGCAAATATTGATACCTAAATTGCCCCTTAAATTTTTTATTTACAAAAATTTCAAAATTGAATATAAAAAATCCAAAAATGAGTATAATTCTTCTTAAAGTCAGTACTTTATATTAAAAATCGAGTATATTTTCTATTAAAATTGTCCCTCTTATTTTTTAGGTATAAAAAATCTAAAAATAAGTATAATTCATGTTAAATTCAGTACTTTACACTATAATCTAGTACTTTATACTAGGATCGAGTATATTTTCTATCGAAATTAACTTTCATATTTTTCGGTACAAATAGTCTAAAAATAAGTATAATTTCTATTAAATTCAGCACATTAAACTAAAATCGAGTATATTTTAAGGTAAAAAAAGAATTGTACTCAATTTGATAGAAAATATATTAGATTCTAAGTTAATATACTCAATTTAAGAGGATTTATACTTATTTTTAGATTTTTTATACCTAAAATTATTATGGCCAATTAGGTAAAGATGTTTGACTGGAGAGTGAAAATAAAGATTTTCATGGATAGGGATTGCATACATAGATTTGTTTGCCAATTGAGACTCGCATGCAAAATTACCCTTAATAGGCAATGTCGTTGATTCAAATCAGCAAATCCTTTATTCTGGATGGGTAGGTGAAGCCTCCTTCTCACCGATGCATCAACACGCAGGTACAAGAAATTTAGGTTTTTTAAATTCGTTTTAGATTGGAATTTGTTGTTCCGATCTTAGAAGATAAGTATCACGCAATTGTTGTTCCGATCCATACGAGAGAGTGGTTGAATGAGGTGGTTGTGGGCATTCAATTATGATGTCTGCCCAACAAGAGTTCTACAACTCCTGCGCTTCTAATGGTTCGTTCCTCTATTTTGTGTTATATAAATTTTCCCCTTGCCTCGTGATCGATCGTTTATTTGATTGACCTATAATGCTTGTTTGATTTTTGTTTGGGTTGGTTATGCGTTTATGGATCTTCTTTCCCATCTTGATTGTGGTGATAAGGAATCTGCTGCGTGTTTTGTTGTTTTTCTCTTCGTATTCTTTTTTGAGGATTTTCAACTCTCAATTTACACGACAAATGAATGTTTTAAAAATTTTAATTCGAGGGTTTGGACTGGGTTGCAAAACAATTTAATTACGTTGATTTTTTCCCTTAAAATATAAGTTGGGAACCTTGTTCATGCCCTACCAAATCCATTTCCAAGTTATAGGCGATGGGTCCGGATGCCATCATATGAACTAATTGATCGAGTATTGCATTTTTTTATGCTGATTAGTTACATCTGGCCTGGTAGCTATTATTCATTGACCTTGACGGCAGGCCTGGATGAAAGCCAAGGAAACAATGGAAACTTGGTACAAGTATTTCCATACATTCAAGTTAGCTTAGTCACAGAGATTATTGCACGGTCAAACAATTTTAAATGTTTTTTTCCATTGTAAATTTCCTGATTCATATCCATCAAGCTGGTAAAAAAAGGGATCAGCACTTATTCACTTACAAAGCATGGATAACCCGTGAGGTCACTGAAAGTTCTCTTTGGGAAAAAAAGGGGTTCTAGGTTTCATGTCGTGAAGCATATAAATCTCGTCAGCAATAGCCATTAAACTGATAAATTCAGTAACCGCTTAATATAATTCAATCCAAAGTTCATTGTTTTTATTTCTTGAATATCGTCTTCTCAAGCCAATTAAAATCCAGGCTACCTTTAGATTGTTGTTGTTTTCCCTTCCAATTTTAATTTTTTATTTAATTTTCTTTTAGCTGAAACCTTTCTTACATGACACTAATTCAAAATTCTAGAAATTTATCATACAACCATAGCATCTCTTTATAGCTGAATTTTGTTTATACAATCTGCATGGTTAGTGCGATGGTATATTAGTATCTTGACAAAGAAATTAATGGTATTATAAGTGTTTCAAACTCTCAATGAAGAAAATTTTCTTTTTTCTTGTAGCAGTATATTGTGGATCTATCTGTCTTGGTCCTCCTCTCAATTTCTTTGTTTATTCTTTTTTGTTTTTATTTTCTTTCACAGGTTCCCTAACTCCCCGAAAAAGGTTAGAACTTTTAGTGAATCAACCAAGCAATAGATACTGTGCTGATTGTGGTTCTCCAGACCCAAAATGGGTGTAAGTATTTGAGCCTGAATAGTTTATAGATCTTTATGATTTTCTCTTTTTATAACATAAATAGTTTATTTTACTATTGTGAGTGCATCTTGATTATCACCATTATTAGATGATAATTATTTATAATTTTACTGGTCCTAACTCCCATATTTAACTTGAGGTTTGATGTATAAATTAGTGATAACTGATGGTGCTAAGCAGATCTCCTTGGTAAATTTACCACTATATGTTGCTAGTAATTGGTCAAAACTATTGGTTAATGTCAAAATGTCTCTAATTTTTTTTTTTGTTTTCAATAATGTGGACCAATATGGACTTATTGTTCCCTGGTTCAACATGCGATGCCTTTGTTCCCTATTACCAATTTACCTATGTGTTTATGAGATTTTTTTAGGCTATTAGTAGTAAAATTCATGAACAATATCTTGTGCATTGATATTTTCTTTTAAGCTGAAGGCTTAGTTTTTTTGACTAGAGGTTAAATGCCATTTTTGGTATTGATAGTCCTCTTGTTACTGAGTGTTATGTATTGACTATACTTTTATATATATATTTATGTACAGATCACTAAATCTAGGTGTATTTATTTGTATCAAGTGTTCTGGAGTTCATCGGGGTCTTGGAGTTCATATTTCCAAGGTAATAATATGCTGAATGATCTCAGAGTAACTTTTCTCTTCTGCTGGTTTATCATTACCTTTTTCAATACAGTTTACATCTAGTACAACTGTAACATACAAAGTCTGCGTAGCACAAAACAAAAAAAATGAAAAATCAAATTAAAGTGAAGTGGTAAGATATCAGAAGATTTAGATAAATTGGCAAGTTACTAAAATGAGGCCAACATTGCATATAAGCATAATAACAAGCCACATCGCCCCCACAGGCCAGCGCAATTGGTTCATGCAAGGGTATTACTGCCAATGGGCTTCAGGTCGATTCTCAGCGAGTGTGGAATGCTGGTTATCTCAACCCCTCCTTGCATGTGCTGTTGTTGCTGGTCGAAACCTTCCGTGATTTATCTTCCTTCTAGACAATGGGGGGCCACCCTGAAAGAGCCGCCGAGGTGCTACCAATAATAACAAGCCACATTTTGAACATTTTGGTTCTTCTATTTGATTGGCATAGCTTTATGGTGTCACCATAGCCTAATGCAAGACCCCATGATTTCGATCCAAGTTTGGGATTAGCATTGTTGGTGTTTCAAATTGATATTTATGCCCTTTTCTTTAATCATTTTCAAGTTTTGTTTTTATTTATTCCATTATCTTTCAACAGGTCTTGTCAGTGAAGTTGGATGATTGGACAAATGAACAGGTTGATTCTGTAATCGATGGGGGTGGTAATGGTACTGTAAATATGAGATATGAAGCCTTTTTGCCAGACAATATTAGGAAGCCAAGACCAGACTCCTCTATCGAAGAACGATCTGATTTTATAAGGTCTACTTCTTGTGGTTTTAGTTTCTGCATCATACTTTGACATTATCTAAATGTTTATACAATTATGCTCAGGAGAAAATATGAGCTTCAACAGTTTTCAAGCTCAAATATAGATGGATATATGATATCTAGTAATAATGCATGTTTGCTGCAACATGCTCCAAGTAACAGGCACCTTGAGAAGCAGCATACTGGTGTTCGCCATGGTCTAGGTCATGCATTTCGTAATAGCTGGAGAAGAAAGGATACTGAACATAAATCTATAAAGAAAATGGTATGAATTGAATGTATCTGGTCAAATGGTATAAAGAATTTTTTTTTGGAGTAACCAAAGTAGTATTTTGTAGATGGGAATGGTTGAATTTGTTGGATTAATTAAGGTCGACGTGATTAGGGGCACCAACTTAGCTATTCGTGATGTGGTGACAAGTGATCCGTATGTTATTCTGAGCTTGGGACACCAGGCAAGACATTATTTTTCAATAGAAATATTTGAAATGCTGAGTTCACTTTAACAAGTTATCTTTGACTTCATTGTTACAGTCAATGAAAACACGGGTCATAAAGAGCAACTTGAACCCAGTATGGAATGAAAAACTAATGTTGTCAATCCCAGACCCTATCCCACCTTTGAAACTGGTAAGTAGAACTATGCCGTTGCTCTTAACAATGTGTTTCTTTTTCAAATTATCTTACATAATTGCATCTTTTTTGTCTTTCTTATACCATGTTGTATAAATAATTGTGTCGCATTTTAAATATATCTTTCTTTCCATTAAGATCTCGAATGTTTTTCTTTTCCCTTGGTGACTGTGTTGATGAAATTTGCACTACAGGGAGAGACCCACTCGATAGACAATTAATTTTTGAGATCTCTCTTCATCTTTTTCCTCTTTTTCTGCTTGTTCTATCAACGTGTGGATTTGAGATGGAAGGCTTTTTTTTTCCTGATCTAAGGCACAGGGGATCATTGACTGTGTGCTCCTCCGCCAACTATGTCCAAAGCTTTGTTGATCAAAATCAAAGGGATCATTAGATTTGTGCTCCCGTAACTTTAAGTTTCTTCTCACACTCCCGTGTGAATATTATGTTTCTTTTGCAATTTTAGGTCTAGTCTACGTTTCTTACTAATGAGATTTTCTTTGATTTCTTTTACTAATGAGATTTTCTAGGTATATATAATACTCGTGCTGCAGCTTGAGGGGAATGTTAGATAAATGTGTTAGATATAACTTAGTATAAGGCAAACCTATTCTATTAACGATAAACGTGTTTGAAAAATATTTGTACTATGAGACGTTGAACATTAAAGATTGTCATATCTGACCACATTATTTGGTTTCTACTTTGGACTTCTATTAAACAATGAACATAATCCAAGTTTAAGTTTGAAAATCACTTGCAAGGTGAACCTTTTATTCTGAAAGAAAAATGATATCCTAATACCAGTTTGAGGCAACTGATGCACTCAACTGAAAAAGTAAGGTGCTTCTTCTATGCTTTGATTCAGACCTACAGATGCATTTAGCTGACTAACATTTCGGATTCAATTATGCAAAAGTATCATCTGACCATTTTTTTTTCGTTGCAGCAAGTGTATGACAAGGACACTTTCTCGACTGACGACCGCATGGGGGAGGCCGAGATTGACATCCAGCCACTTGTAGCAGCAGCCAAAGCATACGAAAACTCCAACATCTCAGAATCTATGCAGCTCGGGAAATGGCTAGCATCGGAAGACAATACCTTGGTAAAAGATAGCATAATATCCCTTGTCGATGGCATAGTAAAGCAGGAGCTTACCTTGAGACTTCAAAATGTAGAACGTGGTGAGTTGGAGATTGAACTTGAATGTGTCCCTCTCAGTCAATAAATTGGAGAGTACGGTGCGTGCATGCTCTTGCCATGAACTCTTCGTTATTTTCTTGAGGGACAGTTTGAGTAAACTGCATGAGTTAATAGTTGTAGCATGATGTACATTGTTTAGTGATTGTGTTGTAATATAGTGCCTTTTTAGCTATCATTATTTATCATTGTTCTGAAGCGCTCATCCCTTCTTGATTTAAACTCGTTAGTTCTTGATCATTAGTGTTAAACAAAATTGATGATGACCTCCAAAATTAGCGTTCCATCAATATTCACACCTTAATTGAATAAGCATATTTCTAACTTACATATGAAATATTACCTTGCTGTGAAAAAAAAAAATCCTTAGTGGTTGAAAATAAATTATATATTCAGATTTAACTGAAATTTGGAAATTAATGAATTTTCAACTCTCCTACGGAAGGAAAGGGATTATTATATGCACTTTTGGATTATTATATACAATTTTACTTTACTTTTTTTTTAAATCCGAAAAAAATAAACAAAAAAACGAAAAAAAACAAAAAAAAAAAATCAAATTGCCGCATCCGCCTGCAACTCTGCAAGCATGATCTCGAGCCTCTTATTAGGTAAATAAAATTAAGGAAAGATTTTTTTTTACAAATTAAATTTAAAAAATATGTCCACTGTAAATTTTTTACTGTTTTTATTTTCATCCTCCTAAGTAAACCCTGGTAAAAATCTTGGGCGTAAAGAAGAGATTAAGAAGAAAATATTGACAAAATAAGTAGTTAAGCACTTGGGTTATTTTTTTGGGCTCGGCACAGAGAAGCTCTATTGTAATTTTTTTTTTTTTTTTTTTTTTTTTAACATATCTACATTTTCCCGTTCTTTTTCATGCTTTGCCTCTAAGTAAACAGATCTTAAGAGTTGGACCGGTAAGCCTAGCATCAGACCACACCAATTCGTCATGAGAATAACTCTCGAGCTCCAGTAGAAGCTCTCTCTTTCTCGATTTCACATATATTTTATTTCCCAACTTTTTTTTTTCGATTCAAGAATTTAAAATCTGCATTTTCATTGATCATGATACTGAATTTTCTATACTTTTCATCAGCAAGACACACACAAAACTCCTTGCTCAAGGGCCTGAATTAGGGCTGTAATCGTGCTCAGCCTGAATTAGAGCTGTAATCGAACCAAGCTCGAGTCTGACTTAAAAAAATAAATTAAAAATTTATTCAAGTAAAGATCCGAACTATAAACCTCAAATACATGACATACTCTAACCACAAACTTCTTCTTAACTTATTTTTCATTTTAAAAGTAAAAATAATTTTAATTATTAAAATATTAAATTAACCTAACTTGACAAAGCTCGACGAATCCTTGAGCCAATGTTAAATAGTTCGAGCTCGGCTCGACTCAAGCTCGGTCAAATTCAAGCTCGAGTCGAGCTTTGACCGAGCCGTTCGCGAGCAGGTCACGAGCGACTCGGCTCATTTGCACGCCTAACCTGAATGTGCTAACCCCTGCAAGGCTACGTCTCTCACATCCAAGTTTTACAGAAACATAGAGAGTTCTTAGCATCTAGTTCCATCTCACAGCCGTAGTACTACCCATCTTTTACTTAGAAGCATGCAAGTGGATGCTTGTGTCGCGCGACTTCATGATATTAGAGAACTAAGGTGCCGGCTGTCGGCTGCCAGCTGCCAGCTCGTTGTTGGCCGAGCAGGATTAATCCTGGTCACCGGCATCTACAAAAGGGGTTGCACCATCACACAATTTAGGTAGAAGCTGCCAAGCTTACTCGTGGCCAGATCGTGTAGCCGCGGCGCAGGTCCCTTTCGTGCAGGAGCTGCCTGCAGCCAGATGATCCGGGTTAATCAGCAGCCCCCTAAAGATATTGCTATCTTTCTGAATGGAAAGAATACCTTTTCAACGTAAACTTCAACTAAGCAATTCTACTATACATTTATGAAATCAATAATGTAGCAAATTATTGTGAACAATAGGCAAGACGTGTTGTGAACAATGGGCTGCAAAGATTACACCATGCTAAAAAAACAAGCTTATCTAAACCAACTATCGAAATTGCAATTTGTTTCAGCAAGAAATCTAAAAATTCAAGGCTCCTTGGAACCAACTGAAAGGATGGGGGCCTAACAAGAGGAGTGGAGGAAACACACCTGTCACTCTAATATGGGCAAGCAATGCTAAGAGAGATTTATTTCAATCCCTAATATGATTGAAAGGCTGCATGAAAATCAAGCTTCCATGGACAATGCCCAGGCCTACTTCGATCAATGTACAATCTTCACCACAAGCGCCTAAAGGGTTATGCTACAGAGCAATGATTTAGTCTACTTGGAACTTCACCATGGCTGAAGCAAAGCCTTGTTCATGTTTGCACATGTGGTAAAGTTGGAGGGAAGTGATCTTTGATGCAGATGAGTAACCTACAAGAATTTGGTGGTTGCTTCATCTGCAGAGTGAGCTTTTTATCACTGCATGCCAGTAGAGTTGAGGATCAACAATCAGAATTAGAACAGTTATAACGTAATGCTGGAAACTAATTCCCAAGACCTTTGTAATTACATTCTAGCATGCCAAAGGTTTCTCAAGAGGTTAGATGACTGATCAGCATAGCAAGGATATACAATCGGTAGGTCCAGGTGTCGGCTAGAGGAGGTGAATAACTTGAAACGAAAGTTAAAAATTTCTCTTGCTTTTTGAACAAAGCAAGGACACAATATTAATTAAAATAAGCAATTAACATAAAAGCAATAATTTAAAAAGTAAGAAGGTTCAGAAATTTACTTGGTTAGTTGTTAATCTAAGATAATTGAAAAAGTCCACTAAAAAACTCCTTCGTGAAGGCGGAGTAGCCTCTTACAAACTTTGAACGCTTAGAAATTGCTTAAGAAATGAGTACAAGAGTTGTATTTCAATTTCGAGCTCCAAGGGACTTTTTATAGTCTCCTGGGATAAAGTAATAGTTGATTCACGTCGGTTGGAGGTGCCTCCAAAGGGATTCAGAACGCCTCCTAAGAGGATAAAATTTATCCTCTTCTCAACGTTAGCCTAACGACTAATATTCATCGGGGGCACCTCCAAGCTACATGAGGGCGCTTCCATAAAGAGGTGCGAGGGTGCCTCCAAGCTCTTTCAGGGCGCCTCCAAGCTCCTTTAAGGCGTCGAGTTAACCTCTAATCAGTAAACTCTTCCTCGCGCTTCTTTGGGTGATGCTCTAGTCATCCGGAACTAAGCTCATAACCCAACTCCGATCTTCTCCTCGAGCAGGTTTCCTCCTGGCTTCTCATCCCTTGAATGTTCCACGTGTGTCATTCTCGTTCGCCAATGTACTCTTCTGCAGCTTTTCGTCTCTCGGATGCACCGAGCCTGTCAATTCATTTCTCATGCCATCCTTTTCGCTCGTTGTGTTTTCCACTCGACTTTCTGTGTTCCTAAATTTTTGCACACAGACACAAGGTATCAAAAGACACATGACCTAACTTAACTCGGTTGATCACATCAAAATCAACCTGGGGTACTTACACAATCAACCTAGTATTGTTTGCTTGCTTCCATATTTGAAGTCCATACTGCTCTCTCGAAGGTATTTGTTAGCAACAACAGAAGATTACAAATGGCCATCAAATGAGAATAACTCGTGACTAGCTTATAAACACTGCAATTATAACCGTATGAAGAATACAAATATTAATCATACAAATCATCAAATTATGCTTATTTCTGATGGTTGAATCATCAATATAGAGAAATTTTTTTAACAAATTAACCATAATAGTTGCTGATAAACTAGTATGTCGGTGTGACACAAACAAATATTGTATTGTCTACCATACTGGACTGGTATAAACTAAAATGGGATAATAGATTAAGATGGTTTGAATATGCTTACCAAATAGGACTATTTGTTTATGTAGTAGTGGCATTATTTATTTATTTGTTTATCTTTGGTTCTTATCTAACTATCCAAGGTAAATATCCATTTGAACCCTAGTAATCCCAAGTCATTGATCTCTCACTTTAAGAAATAAGAGGATCAGACCATTTCTTCTTCCTCTTCTTCAAATTGGATATATGATAATTGATTCTATATTTCATTGTAGTCAGGTGTATGATTTAGATTTTAGAGTATCATTTCTTATTTGAACCCTTTGAATTCCATAGTTGAAGTTACAATCCTAACCATTCCTTGAAAAACTGATTTGATACAATTCTTAGGTACATGTAGATCTGAAACAAAATTTGCATGAGAAAAATTGGGTTGAATTTATATTGACCGGCGCCTCCATTATGTTTTTGCTAGCAAATATTCACATTTCTAGTTTTGGATCTTACTAGTCACTTGCCAATTCATCTGAGGACCATGGAGTTACAAAAGTTGTGCCACAAACCAACCTCCTAGAGTCCTAGATATGAAATAAAAACAGAATCGGCAATATGCCAAATCAAGCTACAAAGTCAAAACAATTCCTGTATGGCCAATAATCTACATTTTTAAATAGATAAATTCTTCTTATTTTGATAGTGATTCTCCTTTGTAACTTGAGCTCACAAAAATCCCAAGGCAAATAAAAGTTTGATTATTCACGAATATTTCTCACTGGTTTATTCATTTAGTAAATCCATTGTATCTAGAAACAACTTCTACTATTCATGAATGGCTCTACTTGTTAATCCATTAAATAAATCCATTCTCTGGAAACTTAGTAGAAGAGTGACAGGAAAAGTTGATTTCTAATGCAGATAAACAATTGAAAAGCTAACTATATATGGAATCTAATCTTGAATCTCATGGCATTTTCTTTTATAGCCACAGTTTCCATTTCCTTCTAAGACAAGATTGTTGGGTCACTTCGGAGCTAGATATGGGTGAATAGCTTCTCGCGCTTTTGTTGATGATGATGTGCAGCGGATAAACTTGACGCAAAGCCCCCCAATGCTAACAAGATGAATTTACTTGGTATCCACCTCAAGGAGAGGTGACTAATCCAAGGATCCAACCCTCATGCACACTCTCCACTATGAAACACTCCTCGAAAACAATCCGGAGACAGAAAAGCCTTGTACAAGCTCACACACAAAGAAATACAAGAAGAGGAAAATACAAGCTAATGCAATTGACGACATGTATCATTAGAAAGAATGTGAAGCTAAAGGTGAGTACTATTAGCTGCTCTAAAAAAACCTTCTCAGTATATACACTGATGACTTGGTGACCTCACGGTCCTCACCTCCCACCTGTACAGTGGTTCAATTTCCCTGGGACACATGCATTTTTTCTGATAATAAAGATATGACAATGAAAGGTGTTTCACATTTAATTACAAATAAGATGAATTAGCATACCTAAGTCATACACATACATAAACTGATGGTACTGAAGATCAGGAATCAGGTAGTCACCAAGCATCACTTGTATAAATCACATAAACATGTATTGGCGTATGATAGATCTTAAACGTTTATCTTTCACCTGAATACATAAAACATAGTATAGGAATCTATCCTTGATAGATGCAGCCACTTATTTTTAATACCTCTATAATATTATGTATAAACAACTAAAACTACAATATGGCACAGTAGAATATCTCCCACTAATGAGACAATGCACCACGAGTTGCACTGCTAGACTAATATCTGTATGATTACGTAGCAGATTGTATTGCCATTTACTCATTTAACAGAAAACAAGATCCGCATGGAAAGTAAAAGCTTGTATTGTGCAATGAATATATAATTATCAGATTATATATCGTATGTGGATATATATCTATTTGATTATGTTAAACATACATGCCATTTATACACATTTTGCATTCAGTATCTACTCCCCTTGAAACTTGTTGGTTGGAACCTTGGTGGCAAGAACATAGAATCACCAGAACATACCTTCCTAAAGAGTAAAAAAGAACCAAAATTTCCACAACAGTGATGAGTCAAAATAATAAAGAGATGCATAGTCTTAACCTTTAAAATCATGCATATAGTGAATCTTCTTTGAAACTTGAAATTAGCAAAGTGCACAAACGTGGTCCTGTTATCCAGCACCATGTTTTTTTTTTAAACAGACAGACAAGTCACCACAATTGATATCAGACATCTAACATCAAGAACATTATTTAACTTATTACAGGCTCATTTGAACAATAAAGATTCTCTATTATGACTGTAGAGATGGAAATGCCTGCAGAAAATACTTTTGGAATTAAGATAAGGAGATGAAATTATGAAATTGTACAAATCACAGCTCATGGTTGTACCAAATTTGTGGGTACAAATCACTGGTAAAATGACTAGTTTATGCAAAAAAGGCAATCTTTTTTTGAATATCTACAAGGAAAGTTTAAGGCTTGAAGCATCATGCATGAAAGATGATGATGATTGCTGTTGCTGTAGTAATTGTTTAACAAAAAGGAAAACAAACAAACTGCTATCCTTGAAAAAGAACAATCCGCAGTTGTGTTTATCCACATTCACACTGAAGGTATCATCGTCACGACCATTAACTAGACATTGTACAAACAAGAAAAGAAAGATGCAGGCAGGCTTACTGAGTATTCTCTTGAGGAAAAGTCAAAGGCTGAGGCAATTGTTTCATTCAAGAATTTATCACTTTTCATTTCATACGATATCTCATAATGATAAATGAACTTTTGTCCCGAACATCAAGTAAAAAAAATTCCTTTCTTTTTTGTAAAGAGTTGCAAGTCGAGGAAACGATAGACAATTCTAACAACAAGAATTACGCACTTGCGAGATAAGCACGCAAACACAAACACAAACAAAACAGGAAAGCGGGAACGAGAGATAACCTCGGCGGCGTCAACCAACAGGCAGCGGACCGATATCGCCGGACCTGAGACCGCGTGCGATCTCGTCGGCAATCATCAAACAAGTGGACACCCACCCATTGAGAACTGCCCAAACCACGTGCATCACGTATATGGCCAAGCTCCACGGCAGGGCCATCAATGTCAGCCAAAAACCCTAGCCGCTTTACCCTTCTGCGATATCAGATTACAAAATGAACCCCCGATACACGTCAAAAACCGTAGACATCCGAAACGAAGAAAGAAAAAAAAACATCTGAATAAGAAAATGGTCGCTTACCTGAATGATGAAAAAGAACAAAAAAAAATCAATTCTTGAGCTTGTCCTTCAACATGCAAACCACTCTTGCTGTCGAAAAATCAAATTTTGGTTATAAAAAAGGAAAAAAGGAAGCCAAGAGAGCTCGGTGGGACTTCGGTGGGAAGGTCGTCGAAGCAATGGATCGCCTTGTCTTCCCCTTCAAAAATTTCTCGGTAGGCAAACAATTCTGAGGAGTTGAGTTCACGAGACCAATTCATCGGGGAGGATCGTTTTAAGCAAAGCCAGTCGTCGGCTACAAAATCTGCGGCGTTGATTTCCTGGAATTAGACCATGTTTGAAATTCTAATATGTTTTTTTTTAAATATAAAATTCTTTGTGGTATAACTCTCAACAGACTTTTTTTTTTAAAAAAAAATAAAAATTATGAAATGGTAAAAATAGTTCTTACTTTGCGTCTTTTTTTTATAAAATAATAATAAAAAATTAATTTAAGATATTTTAGCTGTAGAGCTGATATTTGTGTTACTTTAACTAATTTATTTATAATAAAAATATATTGTAAAAATATAGCCGATTAAAGTAATAATCAGGTGGCTAATATATTATTAACTTAATAAATTATATTAATTAGATAAAAATTATTTCCCTTGTTAGATAATAATTTCTAATGAGATGTAAAATATTGTTTCATATGAAAACATATAAAAGTGAAACTAAAAAATCTTTGGAAAATATTAAAAATAATAAAATTATGAGTATGGTGTGAAATTTCTAAATAAAACTGAAATATAAAATTGAAGAGGAGTCACGGATTCGAATCCTAGAAACAACCTTTTATAAAAAATAAGATAAGACTGCATACAATGAATCTTTCTCCGGAACCTCATATGACGAGAGTTTCATGTACCGAGTTGTCTTTTTTTTTTATCATCTTGCAAACTCACGTGCAAATTGTAATATAAAATTAAAATAAGAAAGATCTTTTAATCAGAAACAATTTGTTTGTTAATTTCAAGAACTTTTTGTTGGTGAAATGTATATAAAAGTAGTTAAGCAGCAACTCCTGAGACTACCAACTAAACTAATTGGTATTCTCAGTATTGTATTAATTGTTTTTAAAATTAACTTTCACAGTTAAAACTTGAACATTATGAAAATTTAAGATGCCGAGACCCTTTAATTATCTAAACCTATCACAAACAAGCAACAACGTTCAAAACACTGTCAACAAAATATGTCTGCTAATGAACTTCCCTAAATTGAAAAACTTCATGACAAGAATAACTGAACATGATGGTGTAATGGCTGAGGAACTTGCAAGAATCAGAACTTTCAAAATGGTAATAGATACATGTTTTTATTCCAGTTTCACATCTTAAAAGCAACAAAAATAACAGTAGTTTGCATTGGCCACTTCCAGAGATTCCAGTTCAATTTATATTCAGTTAACAAATACCACATTGATGATATCTGTAAATTTCTCCTTGATGGCTGCTTTGATGCCACTGCCTATAGAATCTGGCCCGCTGTACCTCACGCTGCAGTCTCCACCCTCTACAGAAACCACTTCTATGCTACCTCCGTAGTTTCTGATAGCAGGCCTCAATATTTCCAAATGGTTATTTACTGCCTGATGTGAGACATGAACAACAAAAAATCAGCAGCTGCCAATTATTTGTTCACTTATCATTTTCTTTCCCTTTTACAAAAGTTACTACCTACCTCAACAGTTGTTTCAATATTGGCCTCCTCAACTTGCTGGATATCCTTGACTGCTTCGCCAAACTTTTCCTTTAGAACTCGTTCGATGCCCATCTTCATGGTGGTTGTTGAGCTAGGACAGCTTCCACAGGCTCCTGTTATTGTTTAAAGAAACAAATGTTAGTTGAGAGAATAGAGAGGTGCAGAATGGAGAGGAAAACCTGACCTGAATATTTCAGGTTAGAATTCATAGTCGAAACACATTTTCGATAAAACAGAAAAAAAAATACATCCAAAAGAGTCATGAACAGGGCAGGTCGAATTTGGGCTTTAGTGGATTTTGTTGATTTCTGAGTATAGTTGAGTTTTAGATTTTTTAAAAAATAATAATTTCTCACTACCTATCAAAGAATTTTGAGTTTTTATGATTTTTTTTTTAAAAATCTTTTAAAATTAAACTTTAGTATACTTGTCACATATATATTCTTTGTAAAAAGAATTCAAAGGTTACAAGAGGATTTCATTAATTTTTAATTAATATTCAAAATGGGATGAGTCCATGTTTTTTTGTTTTTATTTACCTTTTGGATAAGTTAAGGGGCTAGTCCAATGTTCATAGATGTGTGAGCTTACTAGAAAAGATAAAACCAACAATGCAACTATCTATGGCAATGTGTTATAGCTTCAAGAAATGATAAGATGAGAACAGACATACTATTGGTAGTAATATATCCTAGAGAGAGAAAATCCATCTAGGCCACTCCTAAATTGCTATGACTAACAAAGCTTATAATGATGATATTGAAAGATGCAACTCAAAGTTAATCATCTGATATGCAATGCCACAGCAATGAAAAACCTGATATTTAGGCCTGGTTAGCTGTTCGGTTTGTATTCCTTGGTGTAGCCAGATTTGTCTGATTTTATGCACTCATGTATAGGAGGATTATATGGAATTTACTCACAAAGCAATTCAAAACCAACTATAAATCCTTGTAGCAAAACAAAAAAGATTGTGAGATGAATAGGGTATTGCTGAAAGAAAACAAAACTATTATAACATAAGAAAGAAGCTAAGAGTAGCCCATAATCATCACACAAGAAGCTGAAGCAAGTGCTCCTAGTTGGCAATAGAGAGTTCCTACAATGAATCCATCTGAACCTTTAGATGGAGTCTCACAGAAAGAAAAACTTCCAATTCCTTCTAGTTGTTTGCTTTTACACAATAACACAACTAGATTTCAGAAACAAAGAAATGATTACCTAACTTTCCACTCCAGGAGGAAAAAAAGAGGTACAAATTCATTGTAATATCGAAAACAATAAATTATCACAAGCACACCAAGCAATGCATCATCTCATACAAAATAACTACTAATGAGAAATGTAAACACCATGATTCATGTGAACTACCAAAAAAAATCATCAAAATTAACAATTGAGTGAAACACAAAGTACCAAAATGAAAAGCCCTAAAATTATTGCCTACAACTCTCCTTGTGTTAACTTGGAACTATCATCTATAATTATTTTCTTATAAAAGATTGCATATACACATTATATGTTCAAGAAATCATTCCTAGTGGCTTAGTTATGAGTTAAGATACTGAATACTTAGAACCAATTTGCTACAGGTCCAACCCATGTTGAAGCCCAATATGAACCTTCAAACTTCAAACGGTCATAACTTTTGACTCGGGACTCGAAATCAGGCTCTGTCTCTTGTCACACGTGCATAATTCGAAAATCTACATTTGTTATTGGTGAAACCATAACCGTAAAATTTTCAACCCCAAATTCCACCGTTTGAACCCTTTTCATAGCCTTTTTGCTATTTTTGGTATTTAGGGTAATTTCATATTTCTGATATTTTTTTAGAGAGGATTTGTCTTAATCCGCGTCTTGATTTGAGTTAAGATAGTTAAGTTACTTTCCTTTTCGGATAAAAATCCATTTCCTTTTTTTATAAGATTGGAATTCAGATATGTTAATTATAATTTCTTTCCTTATTTGATTCTTAGATTGTGGTCTATATAAGAGTTATATTTAGATATTGAGGGATCAACCCTCTAAAATTAATAAAAAGTTTCCTTTTTGGAAGTTCCTCTTCTTGTCTTCTCCTCAATTTTCCTTTTCTCGTCAGTCCGGAGGATAATCACTATCCTGCCCGGTGTTAGTTGGTATCAGAGCACGAGAAGGTCATCAACAAATGGCGGGTCGTCAT
Source organism: Zingiber officinale (assembly GCF_018446385.1). Classification (NCBI taxonomy): domain Eukaryota; kingdom Viridiplantae; phylum Streptophyta; class Magnoliopsida; order Zingiberales; family Zingiberaceae; genus Zingiber; species Zingiber officinale. The sequence goes on from NW_024589814.1 coordinate 105,012, forward strand.
GATCGTAGTCACGGTCGCAACAACAGGCATGCTTCGGCAAAAGAAGTTGAGCACCGTGGTCGTAGAGTCCAGGACATAATGACGATTGAAGATTTACGGAGGCAAGTTGCAGATTTAACCCAGCATATGGCGGCATGAGATCTCGAAGATCATGAGATTTCAGATCGTGGATTTGAGTCTTCCTTCGAGAACCCATATCACCGACGAGACTCACCTCAGGAACGCCATGGACAAGAGGATCCTGCTCGAGACTTTGGATTACGAGATTTGCCCGAATTTTCTAGTTCGTTGAGAGCAGAGAACTTCAGTGACTGGATCAACAAAGTAGAACGGATTTTTGACTACAAGCAAGTTCCAGATCAGATGAAAGTGAAGTTAATTGTCATCAAACTCAAAGGGCAAGCATCAACATGGTGGGAACAGATGTGGCGCTCTCAAGACAAACAAGGTAAATCCCAAATAATTGTCTAGGAAGAAATGAAAGAAAACATGAAGGAACACTTCCTTTCGCCTACACCCAGACTCTGTTCCAGCGACTTCACTCATTAAGACAGGGCGCGTGATCAGTCGACGAATATATAAAAGAGTTTTGCCAGCTGGTGGCCTGAAATGACCTATCTAAGTCAGAGGAGCAGCTAGTGACACGTTACTTAGGGGGTCTGCGCTTGGCCTTGCAAAATGCTCTCAGTCTTCATTCACTCTCGACGGTGTCAGAGGTCTTTCAGCGTGCACTGACGGCTGAAAGGCAACAAAATAGGAAACCAGCGGAGAGAGGCGATCAGTACAATCAACCAGCTCGCCCTCAAAATTCTCGTCCTTCACAACGACAGTCACTGCAGTAGCTGTCGTAGCGACCACCGCAGCGGTCACCACAGATTTACTCTAAGGCCCCTATCAGATGTTATCAATGCGGTGAACAAGGACATATGGTGCACCAATGCAGGAAGCTCTCTTCTACTGATCTGAAGGGCAAAAACTTGTTGATCAAGGAAGAAGTAATAGAAGATACAACCGCAATTGGCGATCCGATGTATGAAGCATCTAATGAAGTGATTTATAGCAAAGGTCATGAGACTTTGGTCATTTCTAAGAGTCTCAAGGGCAATTCGGGGGACGATTGGTTGAGAACCAATATTTTTCATACTACCTGCACCATCGCAGATAAAGTCTGCAAGATGATTATCGACGGCGGCAATTGTGAGAATGTAATATCTGCAGAGGCCATAGACAGGTCGTCATCCTAAACCCTACAAGTTATCTTAGCTGAATAAAGAAAGTAAGGTAACAGTAGACCGGCGATGTCTCGTTTCCTTTTCAATTGGCAAATATTTTGATAGTGCTTGGTGTGATGTTGTGGTCATGGATGCATGTCATATATTGTTGGGGCGACCTTGGTAGTATGATCTCAGTGTTATTCATGATGGGCGGAAGAATACCTATACCCTAAACGTCAAAGGGAAAAAAAATTGTGTTGGCTTCTCGACGGGAAGGAACTAATCGAATTCCGATAGGTAAAAATACTAATCTGCTTTCTATATCCAGGTTTTTAGATGAAGTGGAGTAAGGAGTTGTATATGCTTTGCTACCATGCCAAAGCATTACTCCGACCATGGATGCTGAGTTAACAGTTGCTAGCAGATTTTGATGAGCTGATGTCGGAGGATCTTCTTTCTGGGCTACCTCCTATGCAAGATATCCAACATCAGATTGAGCTTGTTCCGGATCAAGTTTGCCTAATCAGCCAGCTTATCGCCTTAGCCATAAGGAAGCAGAAGAATTGCAGTATTAGGTGGAGTTGTTGGAAAATGGACATATCCGAGAGAGCATGGACCCCTTGCAGTTCCTGCCCTACTAGTACCGAAGAAAGATGGCTCGTAGCGTATGTGTGTCGATAGCAGAGCCATCAACAAGATTACAGTGAAATACAGGTTTCCAATTCCCCGCTTGGATGACATGTTGGATCAACTATCTAGTTCTAAGCTCTTCTAAAAAATTGACCTTAAAAGTGGATAACACCATATCAGAATAAGACCTGGTGATGAATGGAAGACGACATTATGAGTGGATGGTCATGCCTTTTGGACTGTCCAATACGCCCAGTACCTACATCAGATCTTGCGGCCCTTTATGGGAAAGTTTGTGGTGGTATACTTTGATGACATCCTCATTTACAGTTCGACATGGGCATCACACTTCGGCCATCTCCATGTTGTCTTTAAAAAGCTGAAAACGAAGTGCTTATTTGTAAACAAGAAGAAGAACTCTTTCTTTACTACATCGGTAACTTTCCTCAGCTTTATTGTGTCTACTGATGGTATACATGCAGATCAAACAAAGATAGATGCAGTCCTAGAGTAGCCTCGAGGACCTTGCACGATGTTAAAAGTTTCCATGGCTTAGCTTCTTTCTATCGTCGGTTCATCAGAAATTTTAGCACTCTGATTGCTCCTATCACCGAGTGTCTCAAGGGAAGGGATTTCAAGTGGTCTAAAGAAGCAAAGGCTGGCTTTCAACTGGTCAAACAAAGGATGACCCAAGCACCAGTTCTGGCCCTACCTGATTTTCTGACCCTACCTGATTTTGACAGATGATTCAAGGTCAACTGTGATACATCTGACATAGGTATCGGGGGTGTTCTGAGTCAATCTAGGTGACCAGTTACTTTTTTCAACGAGAAGCTCTCCGAATCCAAGAAAAATTATTCTACCTACGACTTGGAGTTCTATGCCATTATGTTAGTACAGAAGGAATTCATTATGCTCACTGATCATGAATCATTAAAGTATATTAATGGTCAACACAAGCTGAGCAGGAGGCATGCCAAGTGAGTGGCTTACTTGCAAGAGTTCATCTTTACACTTAAGGCACCAAGCTGGAAGTCTGAACCGTGTCGTAGATGCCCTGAGTTGGCGTTTTTCATTACTCACCATCATGAGTACTAACGTTACAGGCTTTGAGGTTTTTCAGATATGTATGACCCATTATTCAGAAGGGTATTCCAGGAGGTGCATGATGGTTACCGACATGATTTTATTTTGCATAATGGTTATCTATTTTGTGAGTTGCAGTTGTGCATTCCAAACTGTTGCCTTGAGCGAGCTTCATAATAAAAGGCACTTTGGACGTGATAAGACGTTGGCCCTCACCTCTGCCAATTTTTATTGGCCCAAGTTAACCAACGATGTAACTCACTTTGTTGATCAATGTTCTATATGTCAGCAGTCTAAGGGGGGTTCTTGCAGGCTTGTACACTCCCCTACCCATTCTTGAAGCTCCTTGGCTCGATGTCAGCATGGATTTCGTATTGGGATTACACCGCACCCAACAAGCCTCATACTCAGTTCTTGTTGTCGTTGACAGATTCTCAAAGATGACGTATTTTGTAGCTTGTAGGAAGACTATGGATGCTGCTTGGATTGCCCATCTTTACTTCAAGGAGATCGTACGTTTACACGGCATTCCTCGGTCCATGACTTCAGATCGAGATACCAAATTCATCAGTCACTTCTAGAAGAGCTTATGGGGGAAATTGGGAGCATAGTTAAACTTTAGCCGTGCTTACCACCCTCGAATATATGGACAAACCGAAGTGGCGAATCGGAGTCTGGGCAATCTTCTGAGATGCTTTACAGGAACTAAACCAAAGCAGTGGGACTTGGCGTTACCTCAAGTAAAGTTTGCCTACAACAGATCAAAAAACAAGACCATAGGATTGAATCTTTTTGAGATTGTCTATGGCCGGAATCCATCAGGAGTTCTAGACTTAGCCCTTGTTCCACGTGTAGGGTGAATTAGTCCTCAAGTAGATGAGATGACAGAGCATCTGCGAGGTATTCATGAGCAAGTAAAACTGGTAATTATGGAAAGCAATACTAAGTATAAGGCTCGGGTCGATCGTCATTGTCGACAAGTACTTTTTTAGATTGGAGATTTTGTCTGAGCCGTATTGACTCGTGATCGTTTCCCTGTTGGAGAATATAATAAGCTAAAAGATCGAAAAATCGAACCGTGCGAGATACTACAGAAGTTGCGCCTTCCTAGTCATCTGAAGACTTTTGATGTCTTCAACATGAAGTACCTAACTCCTTATTCAACTGATGCTAATGAAGTTAATCTAAACTCGAGGGTGAGTTCTTTTTAAGCCGGGGAGACTGATGCAGGCCCAACCTGTGTTGAAGCCCAATACGAGCCTTCAAACTTCAAACGGTCATAACTTTTGACTCGAGACTCGGAATCAGGCTGTCTGTTGTCACGCATGCAGAATTCGAAACCTACATTTGTTACTGCTAAAACCATAACTGTCAAATTTTCAGTCCCAAATTCCGCCGTTTGAACCCTTTTCAAGGGTTTTTGTTATTTTTGGTAATTTTTTTTTTAAAATTTAGGGTAATTTTCATATTTCTAGTATTCTTTAGAGAGGATTTGTCTCGATCCGCGTCTTGATTTGAATTAAAATCGTTAAGTTAATTACTTTTCTTTTTGAGTAAAAATCTATTTCTTTTCTTTACAAGATTGGAATTAAGATATATTAATTGTAATTTCTTTCCTTATTTGTACCTTAGGTTGTGGTCTATATAAGAGTAATGTTTAGATGTTGAGGGATCAACCCTCTAGAATTAATAAAAAGTTTTCTTTTTTGAGGTTCTTCTTTTGGTCTTCTCCTCAATTTTTCTCTTTTCGTCAGCCCTTCTGTAAGCTATTATGTAGCACAAGATCATTGACCTCATCATCATCAAGGCACGTTTTTGCCACTGGGTTTTCCTAAAAGGAAGCATCTCCCCTCCAATTCATCCCTTGCTTGCCGGTTTAAGAAAGCTCAAAGACTGACCCAACCTCCTGATAGATGAGATTGGCCTAGCAGGCGGGGCATAAGCGCCCTCGTGCTACTCATACAAGAGGTGCCAATTAGCTTTCCCTAACCAGAATCGATTGCACACCTGCGGCGTTCGTGATCAGCCCCTTTCCATAGGAACGCTAGCCCTAGCCAATTGTCATGGTGGCTCTTCCGTTGTTTACTTTCGGGGGGATGCTTAGCACTTAAGAACCACAAATATGTCAACAAATAAGCTTCAATTTTTTGAAAATTTTGCACTAAAGAACGACTGAATTAAGTATCAAAACCGATCTTCCCCTTGCGAACAAATCAATATTCAAAAGGCTCCCCTTTTTTGGCACTAATCCAAGGCAGCGAGGGAAGGAATTGAATCGACGTATAAAAAGGGTCAATCGGAAAAGAGGTACGTACGACCTTGGAGCTGGAGGGAGATGACTCCGTCATCCACGGAAACTACATCCACGTTGCCACCGTCAGAGATGAGGTAGGGGCGAACGTCGTTCAAAACCAGGTCCACGTTCTCCTTCGTGAGCTCATACACCTTGGCCGAGTAGAGCCCCGGCGCCTGAGCCTCAGCCGCCGACGGTGTAGACGGAGTATTGGAGGAAGCCCATCTCCCGGCAGTACGACGTCGCCCGCGGCGGACATCAAGGGATCGGTGATGGGGTGAACAAATCAGCGATGGTTCGACGGCGTGATGGCGGAAGGAACACGAAAGGTTGGGTGCTTTCGACAGGGCAGCAGCGGCAGCCATTGACTCCATCACGTCTTCTGAGTTTCTGCGGTGTTTGTTGTTGGTGGGCTCTTATTGACGTTCTGTTTTTTAAAATCTTCTTGCGACGAAATATCTTAGAGCATCGAGTATTAAAAAAAGAGTCTTTTTTTATTATTAAAAAAAAACAATCGGGATGCTATTTTCCGGAAAAAAAATTCCAGATGGTTGTTGATCGTTATGGGTAATTTCCCTCCCATTAGGCATTGTTGATCCTCCTCCGGAAGACCGGAACTCCTCCCAGTTCAAAAATAGACACTGAATTTGAAGTAAATAGCGAATTATACAGACCATAGTAGGGTGTCAATTGATGGAGTGGAGTCAAGACTATTATAAAAAAAGAGGATGGATCCTCTTGGTCCCCTTCTCCTGATCCACTCTTGGACTAGGACAAGAGGATTGGTTAGAGATAAGGGCCCCCACCTGTTAACAGATGGAGACTCATTGCTCCCCATCAATATAAAGACTGGACTATGAATTAATCCAGCCTTTACATATCAAAGAATCAGTCCCCTATAAAAAAATCTCAATCTAAATCCGTATTCAATCCGAAAATCCTAAATACAAACACAAATAACGACCAATCCAAATACCCAATCTGAAAATTATTTTTTTATTATTTTCATATAATTTTTTTATTTCTATCTTAGTATTTCATTATTATTAATATTTTAATACTTATGTACCTAAAATATCTTAATTTTTAAAATAAAATTTAATTTTTAAATCCTAAATTCGGGTGGACCCAGATCCGACTCAAAAACCCTCAATCTGAACTCAACCCAAAAACCCCTAATCCAATATTTTTCAAGTCGAATTGGTTGGTAAATCCATTTTCCCTAGACCATACCGAATTCTTATATTTATTCTATGCATCTTCAAAAAAAAAAAATAAATAAAAAAAATAAATAAATAAACAAAATGACCACTTGAAATTTCTAAATAATTTTTATGTTTTTTTTTCTGATAATAATCGCATTAATTTGCAACTATAGACATTTTTCAGTAGACATAATTAACAACATGAAATCGGTTTACTCCCGAAACATCACTAATTTGGCTATGCATCCCAAAGGTTCATACACATTTTGAATATTTATAATTAGCAACATGAAACCAACATTTACACCCAGACCGTTACTAAGTTTCTCTTGCATCCAAAAAAGTTTCTACTTGCTAAGAATCATAGGCGAAGAACCCGAGCGAGATTTAGGTGTAACAGTGTAAGAAATTTTGACTACTTGTGGAGTGGATTCTAGTTCTTCTCGGAATGAGACATCAAAGGCTACAGACTGATACAGGCAGACTTCATCCTCCTTGCAGTAGTAAATCTGGAAAAAAAAAAACGGAAGAGGGAATATTCATTGTTTAATCACTTCAGGAGAATTTCTCCAAGCAATTGAATAATTTTTTGTCCGAGAAGGAAAGCATAAAACTTTTGCATAGAGTACCTTGCAGTATATTCTTCCCATGACTGCTGAAGGAGAATTTCTCCTGAATTTAAGGGAAGCTGATCCTTCTGGGCTTAGATTTCCGTTTACTGGTTCAATATTAATTGCATTTGTAGGATCAGTTTCTACATCAAATTTACTACGAGCTTCCTGCAATTATATGCAAAAACAATATAAGGAGCAATCTCGAAGATTGAAGAAAAAACAACTCTTCATTTATAATATTTGGAATTGCCAACATTCACAATTCTCCAAGAGGTTTTTTTATTGGGAAGACAAATTTCCTAGCAACCAGTGATAGCTTCAAGTCCCAACTACTGTAAAGCTCCCAACTTAGTTAATTGCAATACTTGACAAAGAAAACCAATAACTACCCGAAGGAAATGCACAATCATATCATAAACTGACATGAATGTAGTAATCAGTCTTTCTTTCCAAGTAAACTGATAAGATTATGAGATTTTGCTATCCCAGAACTGAATATCTATAAGTACTGTGTTGATTCATCTAAGGACTCAAAAAGTTCTTCTATGCAACTGTTCTGGTACAAAATTCAACACGTCTTTGCCACTACTATCAACATCTGTATCATACATATAATCCATCACATTAGTCTAAACACTAAATTGTTCTTACATTAGTCAAACACTCTATCATTGCTCTTAATATATTGTATCAAATTGATATTTGAGTGCACGAATATAATCAAGAGAATTAGACGAACACATAAAATATGGTTCCATATTATTCCAAGCTCTCTAGATCCATCAATCAGTTTTGTCCGATTGAGCAATGATTTTTAGAATATGAATACGTCTTTAAAAAAATCTGTCTATTTAAAAAAAAAAACCCTAATTGATTGCTACAGTTGGGTATATGATTTGGTCATTTTGAAAGTTGGGTCCGTGATTTGGATAATTGGCAAAGTTACCTACGCAGTTCTGTAAAATGCTGAAAATAATTTCTAGTGTGAAGCAAAGTCCCAAAGCATGATTATAGAAATTTTATTATCCCAGATAACAAAAAGATTGGATTTTATGCAGCAAAAGTGATGATTCTAGACATTCCTCTGTTGGGACAATCATTCTTGCGCTGCATATATCTGCTGTAAATCTCAAATAAGGTATTTAACTTTACATTGTAAATTTCTAGACTATATAAGTTGCATCCTGGCACCTCCAGTAGTGGAGTAACATAATTGTCCTTTTCTCCAAGGTGAATATTTTGAGTGTAAAGTTAGTGTTTCTGTGAATTTATAGCATTTTGAGGCCCCGTCTTTACCAAGGGTCATTTGCATCCAACGGACAAGTGTGCAAAAGTATAGATGACAACAAATTAAGTGAATGAATAATTGAAAACCACTTTATAATATATATAGGAGAAAAGAAACACCATTCTTAGAGTTCAAGAGAACCTTAGAGAAATGGTAACCCTCAGGAACTAAAACTGATAGATTGAAGATTCCTTCCGTTGAGGTTCCACCATCAATTTTGATAATATCTGTGTCTGCGGACAGGCGTCTTCTCAGGCGCTTTGGTAATTTAGACTTTGATGAGGGAGGTTGGACTCCTCTCAACTCAAGTGCATGCACCACAGGATCCTTCTCATTTAGATCTATATATCTTATAAAGTTATTGTTTGTATCAGCAATAAGTAGCTTTCCTGCAAAATTTGATAATGAACTTCTGAAGAATGATAATTTACTAGTGATATTAACAATTAAATACCAGATGAGTGCAAAGCAGATCCAATACTTCAATAGGAAGCCTAAATAGATAAAACAACCCTAGAACTAGATCCTTTAGGAGCTCGTGAGAATGGAGTACAGACTATAGTTATTGATACTTTTGCTAAAAAATTCCAAAATTGAAAGGTGAAAATTTTCCAGCATTACAATATCATGATGAGGACATCTTAGAAAATTGATATGGACTAGCAGCAGTAATTTTGGTAGATGATTGGGCATTGTGTGGAAATCTTACAAAAATACTATACACTAACAAAAGTGTTTTTAGGTTTATTTAATTAAAAATATTGTTCCCACTTAAAAATTACAATATAGCTGGAAGAATGAAGGTTACTAGGGCTATGCCATACTATAGCTAAGTAAAAGACAGGGTTGCCCAACAGAATTCTACCAACTCATCAAGAGAAAAATCTCATATATGATATTTAGTTAAGTTTGCTTCAATTAACTGCATTGCTGTGTGACTGAGGTCACGGGTTTAAATCTCAGAAACAGCCTCTTGCAAAAGCAGGGTAAGAATGCAAACAATAGACCCTCCCCGAACCCCGTATTAGCAGGAGCTTCGTACACCAGACTGTCCTTTTTGTTTGTGTGCTTCGATTAACTGAATGCAGAAACTAAAGAGATTCATCCAAATAAAAAGAAGAAAAAAATTACCTTGCCCTGTTTCAACAATTCCTGAAGGTTCAGATAGCTGCATTTACATGGCAAGTATATCAGATAAAAAACTGAGAGAAGTTAATGAGAGATTTGAATTTAATGATAACAAGAGAGGATTCTTGTTACTTCAGACCAACATAAAATTCAACTGCATCAAACAAACCCAACATTAGATTGGCCTGAAGTGAAAAACATTCTGATGCGAGGATATGCTAGGTTACCCAAGAGCAACATATCCAATATATTTAACTAACGAGATTGTCATTTAACTGAAGTGACAATGGAGAGTGATTATTATTTTCTGATGTGAGGCATGCTAGGTTACCCAACATATGATGCGAGGCTTGGAATCAAACACCTACGTTGAGGTATATGTCCAAGACATGAAGGTGAACTAAACTGTCACAAAGAAAAAAGTGTAGAGTTGTGATGTGAGGCATGCTAGGTTACCCAACATATGATGCGAGGCTTGGAATCAAACACCTACGTTGAGGTATATGTCCAAGACATGTAGGTGAACTAAACTGTCACAAAGAACAAACAGAGTTGTGCATCTTCAAATTGAACAAAGCTAGTGTGCTCTTCTAGTATGATAATGATGAAAACTCAACAAGATGAACTACTTTGATTTTAAAAAATCACCATGTTCCTAAACAAGGTTGATCAAAAAGATGACCTGAAACAGTTTCCACGCACCTGTGAGCAAAATCCGACGTGGGCGATCTAACGTGGCCAAATATTTTAATTTATCATCTGCATGCAACAACTTTTCTCTCTTTCCTCGTAAATTAAAATAAAATTCTCTTCTCTCTCCTATGATTGCATGCAACAATTATTGTGTTGCTGGTTTTTAAAGGTGGTGTAGCTGCTACACATCTGCTACAACGTTATGGCAGCTACTGTGTAGTTGTAGTAGCTGCTACAATAGCAAGATTATTGCATGCAATCATAAGAGAGAGAAGAGAGAATTTTATTTTAATTTAAGAAGAAAGAGATATAAGTTGTTGTAAGCAGATGAGAGAGGGATTAAAAAACTTGAGTTTTGCCTGTGTCAGATCGCCCACGTCAGATGTTGCTCACGGTCACGCATGAGGTGTATCATCTCTCTATATATATATCAGCAAAAGATGATATGCTCAAACATTTAAGCAAACTAATTTGCGATTGCTTGAGTGCTTAACAATGCAATGCAATATGAACTTAATTTAATTCTAATTGAACAAAGGAGAAGAGGTTGAGGCACAACCAATCAATGGACAACTAGGACTTTGAGTGCAGAGGTGAAACTTACCTTTTGCTAACACTAGAGGATGATGTCACTTACTATAGTGCTGATGATGCCTTATACCATCTACAAAAGACAGCACTAAGCACATCAAGTTGCTACTCTAACTCCATGAGTGCTTGTTTTCTACTTACCAGATAACAAATAAAATCAGGGATGGGAAAGGATTTGATATGACCCTAAAAAGGGTAGTGATTCAACAACTCATCTCTTTTAGTTAAAGAAAATTTGAAAAGTATACCCTTGAGGCATTTGGAGGTTCAACCCCCTAGAAGCGGTCAACCCTATGGACGCAGGATAGACAATTCACCCTATATATGCTTGTAAATTATCACATTGTGGGTCTCTTTTAGGTCAACAAATCAAATCCATAAGGGATTTGGAAGTCAAAATACTGCAAGGGATCATCCCTATCTTTCTGCTTCATTTTTAAGGTGGGACCTAGTGTCCTAATAGTTAGCATACTCTCCACCGCTGTTGACTTTCTATGCCACAGCTCCATTGGCAATGCTGTCACCACACTGATCAGCCTCCGAGTTCATAATCACAACACTACCACTAACTTTCACAGCCCCCTCACTTCTGTAGTATTTTGGCCCCACATGATCCATCAACACAGCCTTTTATGACATAACATACTATGTCCACGTCAAGATGATCTTCATCAGTAACGTCAAAAATCACCTAATATCATGATTTTTTAACACAATTTCTCCTCTTAATGATTAACCTTTTAGTTCCCTAATTTATATATTTATTTTATTTAAAAATTAGTATTCAGAAAAACTATTATACAAAATCTGCATTGTCTTAACTTGATATGAAAAAAAGAAATTTGACCAACATACAAGAGGCTTCCAACCAGATTAAGTTGGATGCCAAAATCAAGCAATCTAAATAGCAAGTTAAAATAATATTTTTAAGAAGGCTTAGTTAGGGGGGAAATGAAGAAAAATTAGTAAAAATTTTAATGACCACAGAAGGAGCCATTTATTAGTGCTGTTAGAAGAAGCCATTTATTGCAATAATGTGACAATCTCACTATGTTTTGCACTAAAACCTAACTGCAAGCTTTTTTGTCCATTCCACAATTGCAATCTTTTGCAAAACCAGCAACTACCATTTCCAACATAGGCAAGCACTAGTAATACTCCTGTGTCAAATCCATTATCTCACCTCATATCCTCCTCATGTGAGTACATATTTAATGTAACATTTTCCTTGGTGTTTAAACTTTATGATTGCCACAATCCATCAAGGGTGACCTCAATTATCCTGGTTCGTGGCCTCAATTATTTCCCTCAGAATGACATCACTATGTGAACATTCACTAGAGGAAGACTTGCCACAGAGTATTGCTTTGCCATTACAAATATCGAAGTCCCAACACACCCTTGATTGCTTAATGAAGGCTTATGGAAAGATTTTCTCTGCCTACTCCACCCGGAGGAAATCTCAACAGCCCATCTCCATTCAATGAAGACTTGGGTGGGAAGTGTTTTCCTGTCCTCACTCAGGTTGCGTGTCTGTCTCAGGTCAATGGAGCCTCAACACAAGGCATTCTCTTATGATCACTCGATGCAGACGTCTTGACCCACTTGTCTCAGCTCAAACAAAGACAGGACACAAGTTGTTTGTCTGCCCTCACTCAATCTAAAGGATACCTTAATATGCTCGATTCAGTGCAAGGTTCACTATTGCCTTGATTCTGTTCAATGGAAATCTGAAGAAATCCACTACAAGATTTAGAAACATGTGGAAATAAAAAACTATTCATAAAAACCTTTTGTAATTTATTGCTGCTCGACCTTGAGGGAAAGATAATTATGAAGTGGAAATATATGTTCAAAGGGATAAATTTCAGTTGCCTATCCAGTGAGAATTAGTTCCTTTATTTTCTCTAGAGTAAGTTATTTCTTTATTTTCTATAGAACACAAGAGATGCCCCCCTTTGATGTCTAGATTAGTCAAACTACTAAAATAATAGTCTTAGGCATTTGAAGTTGATCCCCTTAAAGTGATCATATCTATCCCTCTCTTTTCATTATACAGTGACTTAGGGTCATACTGAACCAAACTCTTGATGCAGCTAGAAATAATATCTTACCGCAGTGGGATTTTCCCAAAATCATAGGCATTCACCACATGATGTGCAATGACTTTGAAGATGGCAACTCTACTTGCTTTGAAGAAGATGACAAACAATGAGTGTGAAGACGGTGGGAAAAGACACTACGGAGAAGTCCATGTGATCAACTATAGAGACAACAATGAAAGCTATCATGGAGAAGATGATAACCTTTCTTCAATCTTTTGCATATATCTCTGTTACTCATCATATTCATAAATCAATTACCAGAATTCCTAAGCAGAGATGACAATCATGTTCCTCATTATATTCATAAATCAATTACAAGAAATCCTAAACAATGACAGTCCTATGTAACAGCCATTTACACTCTTATATATTTATTTATAACTTATTAATAATCAAAAATAGTAATGGTAGTCAAGAAACATTGAAGTGTTGATAACCCAAAAAAGTGGAAGCAAATAGTGAAGGGTATGGAGAGTACCAGATCCAAACAGATCAATCTTGAAATGACATTTCTAAGTCGACTTTCACTCAGCTTAAAAAAATCAAAATTATTTCTGGCTTTTGTTATAGAAATATGAAAACTGCTTTCTATAAATAAGCTGTGAGACCAATCAAACAGGTTCTAGAATCTGTCTTCTTATCTGACTACTAGTTTATTGTCAAAACATCAATTTTTTTAACATCTTAATTTTAACAGAAATATTTAACACAGTCATATAAGTCTGATTATACTAAAGCACAAAGATACCATACTTGAGCCAATTGAGGTGGACCATCCTTAAACCCAGCATTTCCAGTACCAGCTAATGTTGTGACCTTTCTGGTAGTCGGATCCAATTTCTTGATCTGTTAATACAATATAAGCATTTTAGGATTCTCAAAATCTCAAAAAACATAACAATAATTACTATCAAACAATCGTAACCCAAGCCTGAAACTACATGGTTATTCACCCCAAAAGGAACACTAGCCAGTAAGTGGGTGCTACTCATAGATCCCACTTTAATACTTGGTATATTCTTTGCCTATAATAACAAACATGATTTTTGGAGTCAGAAGCTGTAGATTACTGGACCACTTTGCAACTTGACCTGCACAAATCACAAGATATTGTTGCTTGGGTATCACACTTGTCACCATGAATCCAAAACCACATGGGCACACCAAATTAGAGATGACAATCAGGGTTTTACCAACAATAATGTGATACACACCAAGCTTTATTAGGGAATATATATATATATATAATTTTGACATCATGCACACCCTTATGTGAGCGACCATGGACGACATCCGACGTGGGCACCTGACGCGGCCAAAACCCAATTTTTTTAATCCCCCCTCTTCCTTCGTGCGAGCCTATTTTTGCTCTTTCTCTTCCTTCACTCACCTCTTTCTTCGCCTCTGTTCCGCTCCTCTCTTCCCCCGGTTCCGACCATAGACAGGTCATTTTATTCAACTCTCAGCTCGTGGCAAGTGAGTAGGGTTTTTGTCGAAACTATACTGGTCATTTCCCTCCTCTCCTTTTTGTACCAGTGTTTCAGAATGGCGTAAGAAGGTGTTGCAAAAGTATGTTCAGTGTTTATCTTTTACCCATCGTAGTTTCTAAGAATATGTTTAAAAATCACAACGAGATCACTTTGATACTTGATTTTGAAACACACCACCACCTTGAAAGCAAATCCTAGACTATTTTGAACATGATGGTGCTGGTTTTCAAAAATGGGGACGTCGATATTAGTTTTTGAAAACCAGCACCACCCAATTTTAAAAAATAGAGAAGTGATCAACGTGGTTCAATGTCTGTCTGAAAAATCAACATTGGTACTGCAATAAGAAAACTAACACCAACCCAACATATTGATAAAGACAAAAAAGTCAAAAGATAGTGTTAGAACCATTATTTGTGAATATGTATATTTGTTTATTCATGTTAATAATAAATATTTTGAATAATTCTAGTTATCAGTTGATATTAGTCATAAACTCCAATGGATCAATATTTTAGGTCACTTTAATAGGTTTTTTTTTTACCATCCCACAATGAAAGGACAAGATTATGTGTCTATTCGTTTACATGATCGACACCATTGTTTGAAGTGTCGTTCCGTGCCGCCCGGCACGGACGGTTTTTACCGTTCCTCCGGACGGCCGAAACCGGCACGGGAGGCGTCCCCGTCTTGGCGGCGCCGGAGGAGACGCGGGACGCCTCCGTCGGCGCCGGAGGCGTCGCGGGACGCCTCCGGCGGCATCGGCGACGCCTTCGGCACCAGAGGCGTTTCTGCTGCGGCGCCGAAAGCGTTCGGCAGGGTCGCCGGACGCTTTCGGTGCCGCCGGAGGCGTCCAGCGACGCTTCCAGCTTCGCCGGACGCCCCCGCGAGATCGATCGCGGGCGGGCGCGATCTCGCGTACGCTACTGCGCTTTTTTTTTCTGTTTTTAATAATTATTTATTTTATTTTATTAATTTAAACAATTCCTAAGGAGGATGGGTAGAGCATGTGTGATATTTCGAAAAGGTTTTTATAAACCTAGTTAAATTATCCTAATAAAATATATAAAAAATATATTTAAAATTAAAATAAATTAAATAAATTTTATTAATTAATATACTGAAAAAATAATATTTTAAATTTCATTTAAAAATTTTAAAAAATATATAATAATTCTTATTTATATTTTTATTATTTTTAATTTCATTTAAATTTTTTAAAAAATGTAAAAAAATTCTAAAAAAATTAAAAAAATTCTAATAAATTATATTTATATTCTGATTTTTTTTAATTTTTTTAAAAAAAATTACTTGATATTTTTTACTATTTAAAATATATATTATTTAATTAATAATTAATTAAATGAATAAATAGTTAATTTATATAATTATTATTAATATAAAATAATATCTTGTATTAATTATTATTATTATTATTATTATTATTATTATTATTATTATTATAGATACTTCCATTTTAATTTGAATTATTGATATATCAATTCTATTTAAATAAAATTATTTTTAATTATTTTTTCTAACAATATTAAATTATTCAATAATTGAGAACTTATAATAAATCAATATACAACTTATTTTTATATACACAATAATCATATTTATCTTATCATTATTATAGATAAATAAAAAATACCGAAACTATATCGGCACGGCACGATACGATACCGAAACCGTATCGTTCCGGCCTGAGACCGAAACCTCGGCACGGGTCAAAATTTTAAACCATGATCGACACAAAGCGATCATTAAAAAGTTCCCTTTTACTATTTTTTTTTGGACGTACAAGATATTCAGCAAATTCGTGATCTACTAGTGAATATATTTCAGAGTTGGGATTCAGCATCTCAAACCTTTATATTTATAGGTACATTTTCTAGTTTTGAAAGTTAGAAGCACATAATAGAAAACTAATCATTTTAATTTTTCAGGTGTCCCAGTTGCTTTCACTAGAAGAGATATATCTAAATTGCTCGATATTTCAGATAGAGATACTTCCATTTCTATGAACTAAACTAATGCATTGAGTAACCTCTTTCTCGCTCACTTGTCTAATAAAAAAGAACCTACTAATCAAGAACTGAGGAGTTGCTTAAAGTCTATTTTCATAGAGTTGAAGTAGATGATGATGCTTTAGTATTTTGTAAAATATACATTTTGCATATATTTATTTGTGTGTTATTTTCTTCTAATACATATAAGGTTCCATTAGGTCTTGTAGATATTGTAGATGATTTTAAAAATCTAGGTAGATTCAATTGGATTGAAGCGATTCAACAATTTTTTGCTCCCTACCTACCGACGGAGGTCTTTTTTTCATCAAGTCAGGAATACCAAATGAACACTTCAATTCCATACCTAAAGGGAAGTCTTTTAGCTGTAAGTTTTTGTGATTTTATATATGGACATTGTTATGTATGTAAGATTTCTTATAATGAAGCAGACATGGTTTTTGAAACATGTCCCAATCTAGAAAGCATATAATACTGAAGGTGCACGAATAAATAAGTAGAGGTTTACTCCTTCACATATTAATAAGGTGAGCACTTGTTAGACCAATTCTCACATAAAGAGGTAAATATCAAAGACTATCAAATAACTTTCATTTGCAGTTTCTAAATTATTATTTCAAATTTGATAGGTTATTACTGAACTAGTCCCTACATTGGTAGAAAATTTCCCTTACCTCGATGATATAACACATCCATTAGAGACATCATCGGTACATGATAGAAGCCAGATAGATGCCCAAGTGACAGTGAATGCTCTAATTGTATTATTAATGAAAGGGTGAAAGAATTACTTAGAATAATAGAAAAATTGGGCATCTTGTTAAATCAAGCGACCCTGTAGTGGATCCTCATTCTGAACCAGTTGTTTCTAGAACAAGAACTAGGAGAGGATGTGATCGAAGTTGCTATGATTACAGGGATACTCCTATTGATAGTCTTATGTTATTCAAACTTTTACCTCAGAAGAAGAGAAGCAAGATAGAAATCTGCAAGCCTTCTGAGAACATCACAGGACAAGGAGCAAAAACTATTTTTGACTATGGAAAAGCAAAATTGATATGTATGATATGCAAGAAGAGGGAGAGATTATCTCAATTCCCGGAGGAAAATTTGAAAAAAGGCCCAAAAGGTTGAAAGAACGGTCACACTTAACAAAATAAGATTGCAAACCATTGAAGTAAGTTTGATTTTGATCCGGTAGTCAGGTGAGGGGCCCTTCGCAAAAGCCTGATGGAAGTCTGGACGCACACCAGAGGACAGTGAGAGCCCGTGAATGACGATTGACGGCCACGAGACGGCCGGCCTGATTAACAAGATGGAATCCTACTGAGGAGTCCGTGGCTCGCACTTATAGTTAGGAGGCACCATCACGGGGTTCGACCCGAGCAAAGGTCATGGACCGAGTTTACAACTGCGATCATTAAACCTGTTAGTCTCCATGCTTCTGAGTAAACCATCACGGATATCGGATTGGATGTTTAGGTATCGTCAAATCCGGACGCTGATTCTGAAGTTTGGAGGAAGGCGGAGGATTTCTTTCTTTGACACCACAGCAGGTTTCACGTGTGCCGTACTCGAATCTTGTGACGGGGGATTACTGGCAGCCCGTGATCCTTTGGTATGGCGATATGGGTGGTAAACTTTCACGACGGTAGCGTGCCTAGGAAAGGACGTGGGACACTTGTACGCAGGGATTATTTGTCCGTCGGTATGCTCATTTGTAGCGATAGAATTCGGTAAACTACGACATTGGCGTACCTAGGAAAGAGACGGAGGACCTTATGCACTTGATGCAGCAGCATGAACTTGGCGTATATAAGAACCTCGGGTTTCACCGTGAGAGGATGCATCTTCGAGACAGCCACCGTGATTTACCGACGACGGCCGGCGGCCGTCTCGCTGCCGAGGCGCCGGAGACTCGACACTAGTGCCGTCGCCTCGGGATAGAACGCCACGCTTGGGCGAGCATTGGGGCACGCTAGGTCAGCCTCTGACTGTCCAGCGTGTATGACGGGACAGTGCGCCGTGATCTCATCCGCGGAACGCCTCCGTCTGCCGGATACGACCACAGGAACTACCGTTCGACGAGCCTGTGGGCCGCTCCGTGCAGATGCATGAGCGACTGAAGCACGAAGCTCCAACCACCGCTGCCAGCGTGCGTTCCGCCATCGGGCCTTGTTTGCCCCAAGTCCCAAGTAAAAGCAGTCCCAAACCAAGTGCCCGAGATACCAGCAACATCTTCTACGTCATGAAATGCCAGGCGATCGGGACCAGGCGGCGCGGGAGGAGGGAAAAGCTCGCGGTTTGCACCCTCCCGCGGAAGAATTCGGAGGTTAGACGAGGTCAGCCCTCCTGGCGCACTATGGACGATCATCCGCAAGCCATACAACGGGTGCTGTAGGATGTAAAGTGTAAGTTTTCCTTAACTCTCGGAAAAACTCAAGCTCCTGCGTTGGACGATGATCCTTGGAGTTAGCTCTACCAGATACGGATCGATTTTGGAGGGTGTACGGATCATAATTCCGGCCTTCGCCAAATGATCCTCCACCAAGTGGCGGCAATTGACCTGTAGGATCTTTGGAGGGCGATCCGCCATCGACTATTCCGAATCGACGTTGTTGAAACGGCCTTCACGGCGGATGCGGCATTACGAGGAAACTTTTTGTGTAATTTTCCTTAGGGATCTCGATGTTCATCCGTGGATTTGTTGGACGCCGATCTTGATTTATCGTCATTCACGAGGGGCCCGATGGAACGCATTCGGCAATACCAATCGGGCAGCTAAAAGTCAGCCACTTGACCACGACGGAAGGCACAGGAAAAGCAGGGTCATAGCAAGGAATATCCTAGAAGTCCATCGCGCACGTTCTGGCAGCATGTGGTTGGCGGGCACTTCTTAGCCGAGAATGACCGCCATTCTCAAGCGATTCCAGCGGATGTCAAGTGGTGCCGCTCACACAACACAAGGAGGTGGAAAGCCTTTCAGCCTGTGTGAAAAAACTCGACGGATTGCCGCCTCCGTATTCTGGTCCGTGCAAAGCCGGACAAGGTAGGCGACGAGCCACGACAGCCATCGTCCCGATCGGCGATCCCTGGAAGTCATGCCGCAATCGGGGCGTCCGAGAACCCAGCTCGGAAGAGGAAAATAGCATATACAAGATCAGATACAACCGTCAACGATCGGCCGAGCCGGAAGTGGCCGAGAAAGATCAATAATCGCAAGGCTGGCAGACGCGTGAATGGGCAGGAGCATAGGTGAAGAGGAACTCGGATGCGGACGGCTGTCGTCATTCGGATTTCAATCATGTGCTAGTAGAAGATTTACATGATATTCGCGCTGACTACAGTAGTTTCTACCAACATCATTGAGCGTGAAGAAGGGCGTTCGCTGCTAGGCTAGCTCCGCCGCGACGCTAGCTTGATCGAGATGGGCACGACTGGTAACGGATATACTGTTCAATATTGGAACGAGTGACAACGGAAAGGCGTCAGAGACCAGTGACCAGACGCTTAACTTCCGCGTGGTCACTCTCCTCGTGTCGTTTTAGGATCCCTCGCTATTTTGTTACTACATCGTCCGAAGGATTCGAACCTTATCGAGAAGATAAAGTTCCTGGAGGAACAAGTAGAGAGCGCGAGATCATGAACTAGCACGGGTATGATAAGATTATAGAGACGATCGCGAAAGTTCTCTATTCCGCCAAGGCTCCGAATTGCAACATGTACATAACGAAACCTCACCGCCGCATAATTTACTAAGAGGTAGTCAGATCCATCCGATCCGACGGGCACGTCATGACTTTATCGCCTCGATCCGCGAAGAGCGAAAGAAGGAAAAGGCGATTCCAATGCGTAGTATGAAAATCACGATGTCCTTGTTTCGATCGACCTGCGATACTGTACTATGCTACAGAAGTTGAGGTTGCATGAGAAGTTGGCCCACGCATGACGGCCGAAGTCGAGAGAAAGGGACTTCAATGGAACGTATGCCGCCATTATTATCCTTGAAAGTAGAAAACTTCGTTGAAGGCAGAGTCAGGTCACTGGTGTCACAGAGTGACTGAGTGCCGGCAGCATGTGGAGCGTCCCGAGGTGCGACTTCGAGATTTAAGCAAGCGCCGCCTAAGGGTTTATCCTCCGGATGCTTGACAGATCACAGATCCAGCGCGCCAGTCAGTGTACGGCGCTAACCACCTCGTACCACGCTTGGGATATCGTCGCCGCCTTGAAGACCGAAGAAAAAGTAAGCCTACGCACCTGACGTATTTATCTGGCGTGATCGTGCGTTGAAGAAGAAACAAGCCACCTATCAGGCCGCTTACGAGCAAGGTTTTCAAGGCGCGAACTGAAGTTTAGCTGATGTAACTTATCAATCCGTCTATGGGCTTGGGATCTTTTGGATACGGAAGAAACCTTCCGAACCTATATACGAGTCAGCTAAACCACGGCGTTCGTCGAGATAGGGGGAGGCCGAGCCGAAGGCCAGAAAGCTCTCATGCGCACTGCTCCTAAACACAAAGTCAACGTCGACCGGACCTCTGCATGGCTCCATCTCATCAGACTAGTCGGCCAGGAGGATTCTTGAGATCTCCGCACTTAAGTTCAGGAGTGTGAACGGAGAGCTAAGCACCGTGCATCAAGAGTTGAAACATATCCTTGCCTTATACTGGCAGAGCCGACTCGGGGTGAGTCACTTTATAATATCATGTAATCATTGAGCCGCCACTTGATCAGTGCGGAGTGTGTGAACCGCAACCTTTTAAAAGCCATATTTCGAAGACCTCACCGGCTGCCACAAGCCCGGTAGGGCGCAGCTCTAGCTTAGCATACCGATATTTTCTTGATTGATTTCTTTCTGAATCATCGTTCGTGAGGGGTTATTAATCGAAAGCGACGCGCCTGATCGGGAAAGCGTGAGCCGCGGACGCGAGGATCTGAGCGACCGACAGCGACCAGCCACGCGGCGATTAAAGCCCAACCGTCCGTCACGATTTTTCAAGTACATTTGAAGAGGAGGCTGAGCGTAAGCCCGTGGAGGATATATGTGTGTCGGGTCTTCCTCGACTCCTGCCGATATGCGCATCTCACCGAGAGAAAAGAAAAGACGCACCTCTAAAAGATGTCATAAGGCTGAGGCCAGGCAGTGGCGCTCAGCGTTGATGCGACGCACCCGTGTCGGTGTCACTCTCGTTTCGTACCTTTCCTGTTGCCGCTGTTAGGCTTAAACTCTCTAAACCTCAGGCCTTCAAAACTCAAAGCTACTTTCAAGAGAGTGCTTATTGGAAGTGGAGATCCCCAGCCGGAGAACCGAAAGGTTAGCGGAGTGTCGTTATACGCGCATGATTCAAGCGCCATGAACCAATGTGCCAAAAACCGGTGGTATATCGCATGCCGACCATGGATGCTCCATGCAGGCTCTTTCCAGTGGTGGGACACCCATTATAAATTCCTCCGTTTCCACAGATGACACCAGAACCCGAAGAAAAGTTACGTTCTTACTCGTGGGAATCGGAGATCGTTTTACAAGAGCCAGTTACACGACGGAGATGACCTGCTTCTGAAGACCCGGTCCTCGAGGATCACGCGAAGGCGGTCGTCGGAGTAAGAAAGATCCTCATGGATACTTTGGGCCGAATGAGCTTCGCCGCATACCCGTATCCTCATTCATCTCATACCTTCATGTACAAGTATCAACTTCTCCCACCGGCCGGCGCAGAGAGAAAGGCATCAACCATCTCCTTCTCGATCGCTGGTGGGGAACGGATATATGAGTCCATTGGGCCGTTAAGCGTCGAAGAAATTTTACTAGCCGGCATTAACTATCTAGCGTGGTCGAGCCGGCCGCAGCATCACGAGCAAATGGTTAAAAATTCATCTCCTGGCCGTAGCAGCAATCGCTTTGTCCGCTTGCTCGATTGCATCCCTCGCCGTGTGTACAGGCCACTCCTGTGAAGATGTTGAGGATCGTGGTGCAAAAGCATTTAATTGACGCATTTCACGCAGTAGCTTATCTCGAGAAGGCGGCCCATATTGACAAGTCGAATGGATTCTTCTGCTACTCACTCTCGGGCTCGGCTCGGACCCGTTGGGAGGGCCGCGACACGAGAACCGCCTGCTGCTATCAGCGACCAAAAGGGGCACAGATCCTGTGTTTTCCGTCGGTATACGCGCTGAGGTCTACAACTAAATCACCGATCGCGCCTGCGGCGGTGTTGAGTCGTGGCCGTATGGCAACTAAGAAAACCGACGAAGAAACATGGAGTCGACTGCGCAAGAGAGGAGCAGGCAAAGGTCGTCGAAGTCTGAACCGTGACGGGAGCAGCAAACGTGTCAACCAACCGTTGATGAGCGCAACGATCGCGGATCGTTCAAGTCGGCGATCTGTCGAAGAAAGTCGAGCCGTCCGGCCGGTCGAGCGCCACGTCGGTGTCAGTGCCGCTTGAAAATCATCGAAAATCTCAGGATCCTGGAGGACGAGGACATGAGACGTAGGAAGACAGCCGTATGTGCGAAGCGGCACCTCCTTACGGCGGGGTGAAAGATGGATCATCAGAATCACCCAGAATCACCCTGTATTTCATTTTCCTAAATACTTGAAACGCAGTAGATCGAAAAGTCAAAAGGAGGCGAATATAAGGCATTATCATCTTGATCGAAGGCCCAGAGCCGATCAGCTGGAGGGTTTGTGGTTACTTTCAGTAAGACTTGTGAGCGAGATTACATTTGATTTAGATCGACGAGCGTCCAGTTCGAACACGCACGGGCATTGCTGGATTCGGGGAGTGGGTAATGGGTGAGCAAGCTCGCCAAGAATCGATCGGGCCCGTGCTGGTGCGTCGTCGGACGAGGTATATATCGAGCGAAAATACTGACTCGAAGGCAGTGCATCCTGAGCCGCAGGCAGGCTGAAGGCATTATCCGGGCGATGGGGAGAGGCGTGGGATAAAATGAGCCTTCGGTGGGCGGACGTGTAGTACCGCAAGGCAGCTGGCTATAAATATCGCTAAAAGCTATGTATAGCGACATGGGCAACATCGTCATGAGATCAAGGGGCACGGCACATCCTCACGTCCTCAGACCCTCCGAGAAGGCCCACCACGACGTTAAAGATCGAAGACGAGATCTATAAACCTCGGGGCAAGAGGCGTGAGCAAGGTCCGTTAAAGATCAAGAGCAGGCGGTAGGGCTCCC
This sequence comes from Zingiber officinale, assembly GCF_018446385.1. Lineage (NCBI taxonomy): Eukaryota > Viridiplantae > Streptophyta > Magnoliopsida > Zingiberales > Zingiberaceae > Zingiber > Zingiber officinale. The sequence continues at coordinate 128,570 of NW_024589814.1, forward strand.
AGTAAACCCTCACTGGTAAGATCCGGAGAGACCTGACAGTCAAGCAGATCAAGCCCGAGCACTGCCTATTAAAACCCTCGCAAAGAAGCAGCAATCGATCGAGCATCCGCTACAAAGGCCAGTAAAACCCTCCGAAGCGAAGCCAAAGTCTCGTCGTTAGACAAGAGCGCTGTATAACCCTCCCAAGTGGGCAGCCAGGAAGACCGAGAGCAAGATGGCCTAAAGATCAAAGAAGACGAGTTTATAAACCCTCACGAGTAGACGATTTAGCAATTAGTTAAGAGACGATGCTGCGCATAAACCCCTCCAGCCCAGGCGAAGGCGTTAAGATCAAGAACGCACGCCGCCGCTATAAACCCTCCTGAGCTGGACTGTATGATAAAGATCGAGCCGAGCACCGCACGGGCGTGGATAAAATATCAGGCGAGCACGTCCGCTGTAAAGATCAAGGACGGTATCATAAAATAGGCTGACTTCAATGCCAGCGTGCTGTTAAAATCGAGAGAGTACCTGTATGCCCTATAAATAATCCGAGCGGGGTGGTCCAAGGTCGAGCAGGAGTCAACATCGAGAGGTTGATCGTCGTAACTTGCGATTCTCAAGCAATAATAATACAAGAACACACTGAGCAAGGCGATGGAGAAAATACTCAACATTCTCCAAAGTGACACGAGGACAAGTAGTGACAAGAGAAGAAACAATACACTAAAGGATTTCATTAAATTAAAACCCTAGGTAGGGTGGCCTATACTGACGAAGTCGTTCACCATGCATAAAATTACAAGAATTACTCATGGTGTAGTGAGAGGTCCTAATGCCTCAAGCTCCACCCCGACAGTCCTCGATCTTGTGGAATGGACTTGGTGGACCTAAGGATCCCAAGGCCCTTGACCCGACGAGACGTAAATAGACAGTAGTAAGTCGAAGGAAGTCAGTAGTACACCAGTTAATCTCCAAAAAATTTCTCAGAACTCTCGGGCATGTGACGCGGGTCTATTGCTTGCGAGGCCAGAGCGCGCCCTCACTTACCGCAAGCATCTGGTATTCTTCAAGGTCGCTGGGAGCTTGTGATGGGCCTCATTCGACGCTCGATCTTCTCCGGTAAAGGCCTTCTCCCGCTTTCAAATGCCCGGCCGCGGCGCCTTTTATCTTGACCCAGGGCCTCGCGCCAGGATCGGAGAGGGTGTCTTCCGAGTGGTGGGCCGTGAGTTATCTTGGTCGGTCAGCGACTTGCTCCGACACGACCGGCCGCCTAGGACCTGCTGCAGCGGGTCACGTCACGGTTTGGCACCGGTCTCAGTTCCTGAGCTACTCTGAGAGAGTAGGAGGTCTCGGAGGCCGACCACCCTGCCACACTTGCATTGGTGCCTTTTTATCTCGTCATGCTGCTTTACCGAGGTAAGGCCTATCTCTTGCCCACTGACTCTGCAGAGTGTTGTGGGGTGAGCCGGCGAGGAAGGATTTTGCAGCAACACAAAAAAAAAAAAAAAAACAATAGCCGCGCACCTTGTGGCGACGAGCGCGTGCCAGATGCGCCTCCCACGAGCAGCGTTCCGTGGCCCATAGCGAGCCTCGCCCAGTTCTTCACACAGGCGAGCGCAACCGTTGTCCTTGTTTCACCGTTTCAAGAACTAGAAAGAGAAGACGTACGATTTACGCCGTACGTCTCGATTACGCCGCTATACAGCACACTCGGATGCCCACAGTCTGCGCGCGAAGTCCTGAAGATCGCGAATGGTGGGGTGAGCCGCGGCCGTGGGGAGGGGTCCGGGTGGCCCGAGGAATGCTGGCGATCGAGTGGCTCGTACTGAGCCAGTCGCCTCGGCCGGGATGGAAAGTGAGCTGTACATGGCTGCCGCTATGGTTAAGAAATGGTCTGCAGCCTTTCTCGATTCTGGCCGAGGGGCTTTGGTGAGGGTCGGCACCGCGAATTGGGCGGGCGTAATGAGAATTCCCACCTTTGCTCTCCTCTGCTAGGCCGATCCTCCTCGAGCGGACCTTCCTTCCCCGGCCGGTCACTTGCCACCCATGTAGATGCACTGTGTGCCTGAGTGCACCTTCTGGAGAACCGGCTGATAAGGTAAGCTTTATGCCGTTCATTCGGTGGCCCGCACGCTCACCGCATGCCGTCGATTTCTCTTTAGAGCGTCACGCTCGGTGCCGCAAGAAACGTTAATTTCGTAAATTAAAGCAAGTGTCAGCAAAAGCTTACCGGGTACTTGCGGGTCCGGGACCAGTTTCACTCAAAACCAAAACGTGTACATCACTCCCTCGTGAAGAAGCTAGCGTCAAGCAAGCAGATCAAGGCAGTGTTGGAACAGGATGGCAACGGGTCCCGTCTCATTTGCTTCGCGGCGTGGGGCCGGATTCGGCGCGGTCGACGCTCGCATTCTTTGACTGGCGGAAAGCTACCGGTTGTGGCGGAGGTAGAAATAGTCCCGATGTTTATTGAAGACCGCATGCGAGTTTATCGATCGAAAGATAACTGACATACCGCATTATTGGAAGTGGGTGCAAGGATTGACAGGTGCAAGCAAAGTTGCCTAGCTCTATAATGAGAATAGGTAGAGTGCAGATCCACGAGGAGGGACGCTGGAATCTTAAACAAACAGCGCAGACAGAAAGCGAAGGTATTGGTACTAAAATCGCTGCGAGAGAAGACGCTAAAATAGTTCTGCGTTGCATAAAAGGATGCGGCCACCGGCATGTGAATTGAGAGAAAGTACGTGAGACGTTAGTTGGTCCGTCGCTCTCCGCGAGGCAGGGTCCTGTGATATTGAAAGTTGACACCTGAGGAATTTCGAAATGTCCATCGTGACCAAAATATCAAAATCCGTTGTTGTTGGCGTTGACGAGGGTCGTCGAGATGCGTGGCTGACGTTGTACCTTCTGTTAGAATCCTTCGTACGGAGGCTAGAGAAGAGTATGTTTGGAGGAAGGAGGAAAAGGAGACGCATCTAAAACCCATGGGAAGAGGAGATCTGAAGCGGGAGCGTCGACGAAAGATCGCGCCCGAAAAGGTTTGTGGACAGAGCTTGTGAAGAGAGGAGGAAAAATGAAGAATTATATAACGAGGCTCAGCCCGGATCCAGTCAGTCGGAATCGTCGTAACGATCTACCATTATTTGTCTTGGTGGCAAATATCACTTTCGGGCATCTGCTCCAGGTGGCAACCAATCTCGGATCTCGATTTAAGAAGGTAGATCGACATTGATGTCGAAGATTAAGCACCTTGGAGATCCGTACGCAGCCATCATTCGTTCAAGGATATCTCCGCTACACAGTTGGCGTTGTGATATTAGTACATGGACGAGCCAGACTCACGAATACCGCCACGTCCCTTCCGACTAGACTGAAGGGAAGGCAAGTGATCCTAAAAGGGGTTCCCCCTTCCCAAGTCAACGTAAGTGTGGAAGTCAACGGTCAGCACGGAATGCCACCGAGAGAGCGTGTGGTCGATCGACGGACGGACGTCATGTTGCGCGTCCTACGGTGACGACTATGTCTACCGATGGAATCGAGTACACGAGGGAGTCCGTGTGGCTGCGCCTATAGTTGGGAGCACCCTGTCAAATCGGGAGTTACGGCGCTTCGATTAAAAGTTCGTGGACCCGAGTTGACCTTTTGGCCGTGCTTGATCGTCAACACCCTGTTAGTCTCCAGCAGCCTGAGTAAATGCATTGCGGATATCCGATTAGGATGTTTAGGTATCCGTCGCGGACAAGTTTGGAGCGAAAAAGGCCGGAGGATTTCTTTCTTTCGACACCTATGGGGTTTTTCACGTGTGCCATGCTCAAAATCTTGTGACGGGGGATTCTGTTTGTCCATCGCAGCTTTGTTATGTGATACGGGTCAGGTAAACTTTACTGGCAGTAGAAAGGAAAGGACAGCGGACACTTATGCGCGGGATTGTTGTCCCAGGCATTTGCCACGGATCAGAGCGATAGGGAGTCGGGTAAGCTTTACGACAGCCGCGTACCTAGGAAAGGACGGAGAACACTTATGCACTTGATGCGCTGAACTTGACACCGCTCTATATAAAGAACCTCAGGTTTCACCGGCAAGAGGATTCTAGTACGTACTCTGAGACTTCTGGAGCCACCTTGTTCATCGTGATTTACCTGACTTGAGCGTCGGAGGATCGTCGCTGGGAATCCCCTTCCCGGCTCGACTTCTGTGCAGGATAGCCGGAGCATCTCCACACTAGTTGGAGATCTACATCAGCGAGCCTTGGAGCGCCACGTGCCCAGCATCTGTTGACTTCTGGTTCGGACAGGATCAGATTTCAATCACTAATTACATTTTTTTTTATTTATGGTAGTATGTCAAGAAACAATTTAAAACTCCCAAGAAGAAAAAATAAGATGAAGATGTGACCTCCTTGTTAAATACATTGAAAAAATTAAAGTATCCTCATTATATAATTAATTTAATACTGTCACAAGTTTAAAAATTCACAGGTTCTAATATTTATTTACCTTATCTAAAATAATTAATTTTGTTTGCAGGTATACTTTTTTGTTTAACTAATGTTTTCTTATTATCTAGTGTAAATGCTAATATTTTTAGGGAAGTTAATTAATATCTATTGTTGAATTCTGTTTAGAGAGACCTCCTCATCTAATAGATCATACAACAACTCTATATATTTTTCAATCAGCTTCACGGTAAGGAATTTAAATTATAAGATAATATATAATAGTTGAATATGTTATATTAATTGGTTATTTATATATCTCTTTGCACAATTGTAATCAACATCAAAATTTTTATGGAAGACTACAACGACACAAATCATAAAAACCGATATGGTAGAGGGAGGGGTTATATTTTTATACCTATTATGACAAGTTATGCACACTTTCACTTACTATCTATTGACACAAAAATAATGACTTTCAATCATTACAACTCTCTTGAGCATAATGGTAAATCATTGTCAGAGTTTGAAACATTAGTGAAAATACAATATTCCTATTTATGTTAGTATTGCAGTTTTTCTATTTCATTCTTATAGGTATCTGAATTAAAAAAAAAAAAATCTCGTGAGAAACTTGTTATCCATCCTGATTTAAAATATTACCATCCCTTTAAATAGGTATGTATCACAGTTAATTATCTATAACAAAAAGTCAGGTAAGTATAATATATAAATTTAACTTAAATTTGAAACACAAAATTGCTCATGTTATTTACAATAATAATTATAACTTCTTTGTAATGCAATACATTAGATGTCTGCTATATGATCTGAAAATGGACTTCAAACAAACAGACATAAAAAAAATTTAGAATAGATGTATCAGTATCAATAACTTCAAAAGAATCGATAATTACTGCAAATGAGAATGTAATAGTTTAACTACAAAAGAATGTCGAATAGTCCAAGTCAGAGCATCTAGGCACCCAACCAACATAAGAAATCATGTTAGAACCACTACGATGACCTACCGGTGTTGGTAAAAAAAGAAACGTTGGTGCTAAAAAAAAAGTCTCCTATCAAAGGAAGGGCAAAAGCCAGAAGCTTGAAAATCAATTAGTTTATGTAGAGTCTACCCAATCACCAGAGAGGGGTGGGAGTGAAATGGGTGGTCAACAAGATATTGTTAGTGGCCATGAAGTAACTGACAAATTGATGTTAAACATTGAAGAAACGGAAAATAATCCAATTCAAGTCCTCAATGAGAAGAAGAACAAAATCGTCAAGCAAGTCTATGACTAATATGGAAACAAGTTGGATCCAGTTGTTGATGATTCAGTGTAGAGGATTAAGAAGTTAAAGTAGATAATTGTTATTTCAATAATGTTTTTTTATTCTCCTAGATTGATCTTTTGTCCCACTTTGATGCAAGACTGATTGCTTATTCGCTATTTTTTATGGTGCAACTTGACAAAACAGCCAGTATGGTCGACATATGCAATCTTATTATACAAGAAGTCATTGTTAACAATATTCGACTGGAATATATTGACCAACTGGGAATGCATTGATGTTTATCTTACTATATTAGCTGATGAGGTGAAGCGTAGTGATCGTGCCTACCGCCCATCGATCTTCTGTGTACCTAACTTCCCTATAGGTTGAGTTTCCTTTTCTTTTAACCATAAAGTTTATTGTTATGTTCCCTGTGATGGGAACAGACGCATTCGTGCATACAGTTCAAACCAATATCAATAATAGATTCAGATACATATTCTATCCATTGCATCACAAGCCAACTAAACACTATCACCTTTTAGTGTTTGATTTACAAAAACATGAGATCATACATTATAATACCACAACTGAAAAAGAAATATACTCAGAGCAATCAAACCAGGTAATAAGTAGTATTTTATATCTTATACTACACCATATATTTTCTAGTTGATGATCGAGTATGTTTGATGATTGTAAATTCAATTATTTTTAAGAATGGATAAACCATCTTATGACAACTGACACCCTGAACTTCATTCGACAATGCATGCCCACCCATTCATAGTCAAGAAGTGTCTGTTCCCAAACAAATTTCATCATAAGTAATTATATTAGCTTTAATAGTTAATTATCTTGTACTAATTCTTTGTTTATAGATACGACTGTGCATTTTTGGTATTATAATACACTAAATCACTATATTATGAGATAAGTCTAAATTTCACACAAAGGCACATGAAGAGTTACAGATTTACAGTTGGGAACCAGATAATGCATCACTCAGCTTTCAAATTTCCACTATGACAATTCTCATCCAGTGTTTTAACCTTGTACACTGTTTTTTATGGGATGATAACACATAGAACTGATTATTTTACATTAACATCTAAATAATTATTTTGTATCTAAACCATCTAAGTTACAATTTGATAGATGAATTCGTGATGGCCTTCTCAATACCACTTGTGATAGTCTTTGCAGTAATATATGGTGTGTAAATTATGAATTTGTATAAAGAATCTATATATAGTGTCAGATGAACCCACAGAACTTGGAATAAGTCCGATCGGAGTCATCTTGGTCCATCAATGGATTTTGACTAAAACCCATTGATTGACCTGGGGGCTTGGAATTCTGATATTTTACAATGGGATAGAAGAGGTGAGAGTCTAAACATTATATATGTCCTCCAAATACGATTCTAATACTCCCACAAGAATTTATGGCTGTGTGACCTTGGTATTGGTTTAGTAAGAACAGCACCAACCTAGTGCTAGTTTTCATAAACTAGTACCACGTAAACCAACACCATGTTGGTGTTGGTCTTACTATACCAACACCAACGTGGCCTCCTGGGTTCTAAAGCTTGGTGTTGGTTTCCAAGGATCAGCACCATATTATTGTTGATCTTCTCAAACCAGCACCACTATGTACAAAAAAATTTAAATCGTTTGGAGCCATCTGGAAGGTCTAAAAACAATAAACGAGAGCATATTTGGACTCCCGTGAGTCATGTAAATCCATATGACTTAGAATGAGTCCGATCAAAGTCCTCTAGATTCATCAATAGGTTTTGACTAAAATCCTCTAATTCAATAATATCCTATCTAATTAGAAATAATTATTTAAAAACTATAAATGAAAATTATTTGATAGTATTCAATATTTACCTCTTCAAGTGAGACTTGATCTAACAAAGCTCTAACCTTATTAATATGTGAAGGAGTAAATGTTGGACCCCGAGGTTGTTTTGATGTGATCAACCAAGTTAGTTAGGTCCTGTTTGTTATTTGATCCCTGTGTCTAAGTGTGCAGGAGCTTAGGAGCACAGGAAGTCGAGCGGAAGACGCAGGCGAGAAGAAGGACTGGAGACCGGAGCCTCGGTGCGTCCGAGGAGGAGAGTCTGGAAGAGTACACCGGTGGGCGAGAAGAACGTGCGCGACATTCGAGGAACATAAAGCCGGGACGGAAGCCTGCTAGAGGAGAAGGCCGGAAATTGGATTCGGATAAGCCCTATTTCGGTTGGCCGGAATCACCCAAAAGAACGGAACTTCGGAAGTGTGCTGGAAACACTGCTCAAGGCGCCTTCATCATAGCTTGAAGGCGCCTTCAAGACTTGATGAAGTTTTATCCGCTGACTTGGTTAGAGGCGCCTTAGACCTTGTTGGAGACACCTTGGACCCTTGGGATAGACTTTCCAGGAGCTATATAAAGGCCCCTGGAGCTAGAAAATATTCATTGATTCAAGCAATCAACTCTGTAATCACTCCTAGCAATAGTTCTGAGCTTCTAAGTATGTAAAAGGCTTCTCCGCCTTCAGAGAAGGAGATCGTTAGTGCGCTTTTCACCGCCTTGGATTAACAACCGTCTTGGTTGTAACCAAGTCAACTTCTGGTCTTCTGTATTCTTTTGTTTTATTATTTTATTACTATTGCTATCTATTTTGAGTTGAAAAGCCTTGAGGAGGGTATACTTTTATTTTGCAGGCAATTCACCCCCCTCTTGTCAGCCCCGCTGCACCAACAAGTGGTATCAAAGCCCGACCGCATCAGAAGGACTAACCGCCAACTGAAGCACAAAGATCAAGGCGATGGTCAGAGCTAACATTCATCCCCCGAAGTTCGAAGGAGACTTCGCTACATGTAAGCGAAAAATGGAGGTATTTTTTAAAACTGAATTTGATATACTCTTAATAATGAAGTATGGATATGCAGCGCCAAAAGACAAAGAAGAATGCAACTGGACGAAGGAGCGGGCTGATTGCATGGCCAACGAAAAGGCAAAATTTCACCTGCTCAGTGTCCTGCCACCCCAGGAGGTAAGTCGGATCGGAAGCTACGACTCCGCCAAAGACCTCTGGGATAAATTCCTGGAGCTCCACAAAGGCACCTCAGAAGCGAAGCTAGCAAGGCGCGACGTCCTCCGGACACAACTAACAAATCTCCGAATGAACAACGGCGAGAAGGTTGCGCAACTCCAAGCAAGGATCAAGGAGCTGATAACGCAACTAACAAATCTCGGGGAAACGATAACAAATCGAGATTCCATCCGGTATGCATTAAACGCCTTCCCAAAGACTCCAGAATGGGCGTCCTTAGTAGATGCTTACTACATCTCTAAGGACTTTGAGGTAAGTAGTTTAGAAAGTTTATTTTCTACCTTCGAATTTCACGAGTCTAGACTTGCAGAGCCTAAACAAGTAGAGAAGTCGAACCTCAACATTGCCCTACAAGCTGAAAAGGACGATCCCGACTCCGGAGCGTCGATCAACGAAACGAAGCCACTTCGGTAAGATGTTTTAATAAATTTCTTAAATCTAACAAATTTAAATCGCAGTCGAGGAAGCATCAACGCAACAGAAGGACGGTCCGATGCTACAACTGCAACGAGGAAGGGCACATTAAGGATGACTGCCCTAAACTGAAGAAAAAGAACAAAGAGAAGCCTAAAAAATCGACGTCCTCTACACGCAAGTGCCTGAAGGGCACATGGGATGATTCTTCATCCTCCGAGTCAGAAGTCGAAGTCTTCTCAGGATTAGCACTGATGGCTAACCATCTCTTCGAAGATGACTCAAGCTCAGAGATGAGTATAGATGAAAGGGGAGGAACCTCAGAAGGAGAAGAAAGCTGCAACGAAGGGGGAGCATCACCAAGTAAGGTACGTGATCTCACTCCTAATCAGTCCTTTCAATTTATCAAATTACTTACGAAAGATCTAGCAAAATTAAAGAAAGAAAATACTGAATTGAAATTGAACTTAGCAAAAGCATGCCCACTAGAAATGTATGATAATTTAAATTTAGAAAATTAAAAATTGAAATTGAGAAATTGAAAAATAATCATGAATGCTTAAAATACTTTCCAAAATCAAAACTAAGGATTTATGAAAAATTAAATTGGTACATTAGAAAACATCAGGGACAACTTAGGAAAATTCCTAGAAACTATATACCCCCTAAGTTTTTAAATAACTCGGTAGGAAGAAACCTTTACTGGGTTCCAAAATCATTTCTAGACTAAATTTTTCTTAAATTAGGGCTAACAGCGGGAAAATTAAATATTACAATTTCTTTATGAGGTTTTGTCTAAGGAAGTGGTTATTGCTCCAATAACCAAGAAGACCTAGTACCTCGTCACGACCTGAAAACTAAAATATTGAAATAACATGTTTAATTAACTTTCTGGTAAAACATTAAAATTGAAATTAAATAATGCTTTAGAAAGTTTTTTTTTAACATCTTTTTAATTCAAACAAAAATATTTCTTGCATAAAATTTGTTTTAGGAAAATTTTCTATAATTTTTTTTTTCTAAGTTAAAAATTTCTTCTAAAATTAGAACTAAATTAGAAATCTCTTTTTCTTGCCTAAGTTTTAGTATAGAAAATTCTTTCAAAGTTCTCAGAAATTTGTATTACACGACTTAGGAATTTTTTTTCCCCGTTTTTGCTGTGATCAAAGGGAGAAAGTTTAGGTAACAAGTTTAGGGGGAGTTAGGAAAATTAAAATGTTTTTATTCTAACTTATGCACAGTCTACTAGTTAGGAAAATTAAATGGTTGTTATTCTAACTTATGCAAATTCTAATATTGCAATTTAAGTGCTTAAAATGTTAGTTTAGTAATTTTCTTAAAATTACTACTTGTCTGTTGTTGGAAATTGTTGGACCCCGTGGTTGTTTTGATGTGATCAACCAAGTTAATTAGGTCCTTTTTGTTATTTGATCCCTGTGTCTAAGTGTGCAGGAGCTTAGGAGCGCAGGAAGTCGAGCGGAAGACGCAGCTAGCGAGAAGGGCGGCACGGGAAGAGAGCCGACGGGCTCGATGCGTCCGAAGGACGAGAGAGCTGCGGAAGAGTACACCGGTGGGCGAGAAGAACGTGCACGACGTTCGAGGAACGTAAAGCCGGGACGGAAGCCTATTCGAGGAGAAGGCCGGAAATTGGATTCGGGTGAGCCCTATTTCGGTTGGCCGGAATCACCCAAAAAAACGGAACTTCGGAAGTTGAAGCAAAGAAGCAAGTGTGCTGGAAACACTGCTCAAGGCGACTTCATCTGGTCAAAAGTGACCGTTTGAGCGCGGATAAAGTTTTATCCGTTGACTTGGTTAGAGGCGCCTTGGACCTTGTTGGAGACGCCTTGGACCCTCGGGATAGACTTTCCAGGAGCTATATAAAGGCCCCTAGAGCTAAGAAATATTCATTGGTTCAAACAATCAACGCTGTAATCACTCCTAGCAATAGTTCTGAGCTTCTAAGTGTGTAAAAGGCTTCTCCGCCTTCAGAGAAGGAGATCGTTAGCGCGCTTTTCACCGCCTTGAATTAACAACTGTCTTGGTTGTAACCAAGTCAACTTCTGGCCTTCTCTAATTCTTTTGTTTTATTATTTTATTACTATTGCTATCTATTTAGAGTTGAAAAGCCTTGAGGAGGGTATATTTTTATTTTGCAGGCAATTCACCTCCCTCTTGCCGGCCCCGCTACACCAACATTAAACCCCCACTTATTTATTCGTGCACCTTCAATATTTTATAGTTTCTAGATTGGGACATGCTCCAAAAACCATGTGTGCTTCATTATACAGAATTTTACATACATAATAATGTCCATATAAAAAAATCACAAAATCTTACGATCTTTCTGTCGATCGATGAAAGCTAATTTCGCGAAAGATACGATCTGGGCAGATTATGAACTGGACGCGAAGCTGAGAGAATTTTGAAGGTCGGTCAAACAAAAAATGGTTTGGTCGACCGAATAAAAAAGTTATAAAAAAGCCCCGAGGCTCGAGATTCAACAATCATTTTCTTTCATCAACTCTGATCAATCCCTCTCTGCTTCTCTACTCCGTATAAGTGTTGATACGCTAAAGCTGTCCGACAACGTATGCTAAGTTCTATTCATTTGTTGTCGGTACCTTTTTATTATTGCTTGCATTAACTTAAAAGGTGATAGTAGGTTGTTACTATCAGAATATTGTAAACACAATAACTAGGGGTATTATTATAATTATGTTGTATATCCTTCTTTATATAAGTCAATAACTCCGTGGTGTCTAATACATGATTTTTCTCTTAACATAGTATCAGAGCCAAACCCTAATTTTTCCTCACCGCCACCGATTCCCGCCGCCATTAGTCAGGCTGGGCAGGAGAAAATCTCTCCCGATCCCTCTTCTCCATCTGGTCTCCTCTCGTGATTGCGACTTTGTTGGCCGATGATCCTTGACAAGAAAGCGGCCCTCCCGCTCAAGATCGCTGCTTCTCCTCCTGTCTGCCGCCCATTTCTTCCTGTCCTCCCTCTTCTCCCTCTCGCGTCGCCCGCTTCTTTCTCCGTGGTCGTCTGCGTCGCCGAAATCATCCCTCTCGTGTCGCCCGCGAGTAAACCCAATGATTTTCCCTTGCGTGTCACCTGCTTCTCCCTTTCGCGTCGCCCGCAACCCTTAATTCCTTGTGCGCCAACAGAGAAATCTCTATCTCGATTGCGAGCACAAGCCGCCGCTGCTCTTCCTTTTGCGTGGAATATAGCTATCCTCAGATTATTCTCATGTTCGTGATCAGATCCTGGGCAGCCCCACAAAAGCTACCATGGGCAGTACCTGGGCGACTCTCCTCTGTATCCATGCCAAAGTCATGACGTTGTCTCCTTCCGTTCCTAGTGACTGCCACAAAAGCTTTGGTCTGTCGAAACAACAACAGACCTCCACCTCGTAAGGGTGGCAAAGGACGTCCTTGGTGTGATCACTGCCACCAACCAAGTCACACGATTGATAAGTGTTGGAGTCTACATGGTCGACCTTCTCGCACTGCTCAAGTCGTTTAGAGTTCTGTCGCTTCTTGTTAACGTTGTTCATGAACGTTAACAAGCTAAACACATGTGTTCAAACTTGTTTGCTTAGTTTAACGAGTTGTTCAAGCTTATTTATTTAATTAATCATGTGTGTATTGAATGAACATAAACAACCTCTTACCAAGCCGAAAACCAAGTTTGTTTACGAACGCTTGGTTCATTTACAGCCCTAACCGGCACGCCCGAAGTATTGTGACTGGCGAGGACTCCTCCTGCGAGCCTCACGATTGCTGAAGATGTCTCGCGCAGGATATGGGGCCACCGAGGGCACCTCCTCCGGGCCTCGTGGCCGCCAAGGATGTGTCGCGTAGGCCTTGCAGTCGTCACTAGCGGCGCGAACAGGAAGGAGAAGAGGAACGCGCAAACAAGAAGGAGAAGAGGAAAGCGCGAACAGGAAGGACCGAAGATGCCTTAGCCTCACGATCGCCGAGGACACCTCGCGCATCGCAAGCAGGAATGAGAAGAAGAGCGCGCGAACATGAACGAAGAAGAAGGTAAAAGTTGAACTTAAGTTTTGATTCAATAAGTTAGGTTAATAATTGCAATCAACTCCTAGCAATAGTTGAGATAATTTAAATAGACTTAATTAAACCCAAATAAAATTATCTCATTATATATATATATATATATATATATATATATATATATATATATATATTAAAAAATATTTTATTTATTATTTTTTGTATATTTATTTTAAAAATATTTAGATTAATTGTTTTTAGTTAATATATTTTATGTTTTAAAAATACCAAAATCATATAGGTATGGCACGATACAATTTCGGTACCGTCTCGTTCCGGTCCAGGATCGAAACCTCAGCATAGGTCGAACTTTTAAACCTTGTGCATAATTCAAATTTTTCTAGGTGAGGATGCTCACTTATTCAAATTATCAAGATCAAGAACTCTTAATTCATTCAAATTTGAAGTACCTTAAAATTAATTCAAAATTGGATTCTTGATAATGAAAAATACCTTGTGATTATAAGAGTCTGCTATATATATTTGACCATCTCTTCCACAAAATACTCCTAAGGGATGTTGGAGAAGCACATCTGAACCTACTCCATCATGGTCTCCAAACTGTTTGACATCAAATTGCTATTTAGCACCATCCTAGAACCAATTATTTTACTACTAGATTTAAGATTGTTGATTACCCTAAACAAATTATCTGGAAATAGTGGATCACCCCCTGCAAGCAACCTTGATCCTCCTGTCTTGAGATCAACAGCTCTAATGGAGCTGCTCTCACTATCAGCTACATATAACTCCTGTAAATCTACATTACAAGTAATTGACTGAGTAGACAGCTAGAATAACAAAATATTTCAAGCTTAGAATAAGTGACCATCTTACCTGGAGCCAATGTTATTCCAGAAGGTTGTGCAAAGGAAGTGCTTTTGGAGCTGTCAAATGAGAAAGGAAAATAATATTGAAGTATAGCTAGTTATTGCCCCCTAACATTAGTATCAATTTATTAAAATAAACAGCGCATTATAAAGAGGGCCTACAGTGTTATTCTAAGAGGAATTAAATTGATGAGTCATATCAGTAAACTTATGGAAAGAATTACTGAGAGAAGAATACGAGGTGAAGTAAATAAATTTCCCAAATCAATTTGGTTTATTCTTGGACAATTGACTATAAATGATGGAAATACAGTAGCACAGGAGAGTTCCAGTAGCATAGGAGATTTCAAACCATGATAACAAGAAATACCTTGAACCATTCAAATTTCTTTCATAGCCATCTCCACTAAAAGCTTTGGTAACTCCATTTGATGAATTGTACTCCCAAATCTGGTGCTGCCCAGCCATTGCAATATAAACTATTTCACTGGAGGGCTCATAGCAGAGATCCCATGGAGAATTTAGCACCTAAATGAAGAGATCAAAGTAAAGTCTAATCAATCAAACAAGATAACATGAACCTGGTATTTTGTTAACAGTGTGCAAAAAAATAGAAAACAATGTTCCAATGCAAAACCTGATTAGTTCCCCGTTCTCCTCCATCACGGTCAGAACCTTTGGTTCCATTACCAGCAAGGGTTCTTACGGTGTCATTAACAAAATCAATGACCCTGAAAAGTAGATGCATGTCAAAAATATGACAATCTTTTTAAATAAAGAAAGAGCATAAACAAAATTTTCCCTCAACATTCAAACCTAGTAACCTACTAAAGGTTTTCTTTGAGAATAAATTTGAAGGACTCTTGTAACCAATTTCACATTCATAAATATATTTGCCATAAACCCATATGCTTCAGAAGTATCAACTAAATTACTAGGTAAATTAGATATAACATCATTTAGTGAATTTCAGAACTACCTCAGAGCGTGATTTTCTGTGTCAGCAACATATAAAAGATTTTTCTTCGGGTTGTATGCAAGACCCTGAAAGCTAAATAAAAATAATCAAAAGCCAAACAAGCTGAACAGTCAATACATTAGTCGTACAGTTGGATTCTTTTCAAACTGTCGGTTAAAGCCTGAATTTAATTGAAAACAGGATAAGATGGTCCAAATTTTTACCTTTTTGAACCACTTAATCGTTGATGTTTTCAAAATAAGGGTTTTTGAAAAAATATTTTCAAAACATAGAGAAAATAAAAATTTTAAAACTGATGGGAAGTTCACCTAGGAACGTTAACACCACTATTAACAGTTGGATGGAGTTTGGGGCATTTATATATAGATGTACATGTACCCATAATATGTATTGGATAAAGATGAGTTAGTGGAGACTTTGCATATGGTGAAATCACATGCAACGCTCAGTAATGGCACTGCACTCTACCATGAAAGTGCAAGTGCCAAAAATTGTAACCTGCAGGATATGATTATGGGCAAGTGCCAAAAAAATTGTAACCTGCAGGATACTTCCAAGATTGAAAGTTAGTGCAAGTGCCAAAAATCTAATTATAAGACCATCTGAGAGTGCAAGTGCCAAAACATTGCATGGGTTTAGCAGGATACTTCTAACCTGAGGACGATTGAAAGTGGCACTGTCAAAATTTCCATCATTTAGTCCATCCTCTCCTGTAGCTCCAACTTGAATGATAAAGTTCCCATCTAGATCAGTGACCACCTAATCTCAGAAAATTGGAAGATAAGGATGCTAGGAGTTGAGACAAACATAGTTTCATAAAGGAAAATTATTAGATTAGCTTTCTCAATAGTTATGACAAATTATACTTCTACAGTATTGCATACGATTCATCAAACAATGAATACTTTTGCCAAAATCATAATAATATTTAGGTAAATATGAAATAAAATCTAGAACACTCACAATTCTATTGTGGTTGCTGTCTGAAATAAAGAGCCTATTGTTCAGTTCATCAATTGCCAGTTTCCCTGGGAATTTTAAAGGCGAGGACAATAACCGAGGATCATTATCCTTTTCTAAAAATAAGGGAATAACAGTGTTCTCCAATAATTTCTTTTCTCCATAAAATTGCAGAGCTGCATCAATGAAATTATCAAGATCCTGAAGGGTGAAAGGAAAAGGGTACATTTATTAGCACCACTTATTTGAAATGCTCCAAACTCAAAGAACTAACAAAATCATGAGTATCGGTGGTGAAGGGTGAATCATTAACAGGGTCTGAAATGGTTTGTACATGTTACAATCAACATTTACCATGTCCTGCGGAAATAAGATTTCTGGTAGGAGTTGAGCAATATCAGTACATACTATTTTGGATATTGTAAATAGAATTGTTGTCACTCGAGTGCCAACAACTCAGTCAAATATTTGAACATTTGAGCCAATGGGACCTTTACATATTATCAG
The DNA here is from genome assembly GCF_018446385.1 of Zingiber officinale. NCBI lineage: Eukaryota > Viridiplantae > Streptophyta > Magnoliopsida > Zingiberales > Zingiberaceae > Zingiber > Zingiber officinale. The sequence continues at coordinate 145,135 of NW_024589814.1, forward strand.
GTTTTGTTTTGCCTCTCCTTGAAACAACTAATCTATATATTATTCACTTTGCTAGTTGGTGCAACTTCCTAGTATCATTAATTGTTTTCCCTAATTTTATATAAAAAAGGAACCAGCCCTATTTATCAAAAACCCATTTATTCCCTACCATGCCCGTTAGCTCCATACATTCATCTTATGGGTTCATTAATATTCCATGCTACAATTCTAAGTATGTCATCTTCTTCATTTTTGGACATTCTGATCTGTAAGAATTTGAACTATTTATTGTCATTTCCAGTCAACTCATTAGGTCAAATGGCCAATAAATTTTTAGTGTTCCAAATAACAAAAGTAAAGCCATCTGGGGGGATGGGTGCGTTGAATGGAAAGGTTTTTTTTTTAAATTTGCTCATAAATACACATTAACCACAGGAACAAACAAATGCAAATTAGAAGTACCTATTCCTATAAAAGTCTGATGATATCAAAACAGATGTGATCATGAATTCATGATGTATGCTCAAGTAACTAGTGCTCAGTCAGACTGGATTTGCAGTTATGTCGTGTTCTAGTAATACAAACATGAAAAATATTCTTATAACCAGAATCTAAGTCTTGATTATTCTACTATATCTACTGTACCACAGACATTGGTTTTACAATAAAACCTTATTTCTATGACATCAATCAAAGAACGTTTTAACAGATACAACTGAAGAAGGAATCTGAGTTTTAGCATCATATAAAGAATTCAATAGTCAATAACTAAATGAAGAGAAATAAGAGAAAAGCATTAGCATGAACATATTGATCCTCCCCTTCCTGTACGAAAAGATGAAGAAATAGTTCATTAATTGAATGTGTATAGTACCTCTCGATGACCCTCTCCTGATATTTGCAACAGAACTTTCCCAGTAGGGCTAACAACAACAAATGTTGGCCAAGAGTTAACGCCTAATTCTCTCCATAAGTACATATTGCCATCATTAACAACCTTGAAGAAAGCATGAATTCAGGTAGGGAAAATGGGGAACCAAATCAAACAAGTTTACAACAATGACATGTAATTTAGGCAGTAGTTTAGATTCGATTTACGTCATAATAGGGAAAACAGTCAAGACAAAATGAAGCAAAATTAGTTCAGTGACAATTTATTCTGTCATCCAGTCAAATCAATATCAAGCATATCACAATGTATATAACTATGAATGTTAATAATATTCAGTCTGAATCCCCAAATACAAATGCGATCCTCTATCAGCAATGGTCAGGTTACTATAGGTATGTGTCTAATACTTAGCTAAGGCACATAGGTTTTGAGTTGAACTTTGATTGCTCAAATCAGTGCCATGTCAATAGCTAACTCAACGTCAGGTTGATATTTATGTTTACCATTTGCTATCCTCAAACAGAATGGCCAGGTTTGTATAGGTATCAGTCTACTTACATCAATTTTAGGTTCAGTTCTGTATAAAAAAATGAGTAGCCATGCCATGAGCCAACTCAAGGTCGTGTTAATATTTTTGTTTACTCAATTTAATTCAAAATGTAGGTGGTGTAATCCACAGGTGTAGGTACTTCGCTGACTTAGGATATAGGTGAACAAGGATCCAAGATGTGGTTAAGGTCAAGCTTCATTCTTAGGGTTACTCCAACACTTTAAGAATAGAAACGAAGCAAAACTTAGTGGGAATTACGGATGTCAAGCTTAGCTACCAAACTGAAAAACTCACAAAAGCAGCAATTTCTGGAGAAAACTTCGAGTGAGCATAGGACTTATGAAACCTATGAGGCTAGTTGTTATTTCTTGTTAACAATTTCTAAAATTCTGCTACAGATTTTAAAACATGACAATTCTTAATATCCTTATTTTTATTAAAAAAAAACTCAAGAAAATGACTCGAAAGTGGGAACACAAGCTAGGATAACCTGATTGTATATTTTGTTTACTTTATCAAAGTCACTTATAAATCTAGCACTACTCCACAGTCTACTAATCTGTGTTTTGAGATAATTCACTGTGAGACTTGAGGAATTCTGTCATGGGTGGAATGAAAAATTTTGCACTTGCCAACTAGCATAGAGTGAGTTTGAAACACTAAATCCAACTACTAGTCCCTTGCTAGATTTGTAAATTTTGACTATAAATGATGTATGAAATAGAAACCATTGTTATACCTATATATGAATGATCTTACCATAATAACATGATTCCACGTGCTTAACTCTTTATTCTAACAACATAATTTAAATTTCGAAGTCTCACTCTGGTTACACTTAACTTGTACAGTATGAACATATTTTATATTATGCCATACAGAAAATGATTAACAAAACTTACAACATATGGAATTAGTAGAATAGGAAATTTAAGAAGAGAGGCATAAAGTTTCTCGTATAATATTACTTCTCTAAATTGAATAGTGGTCAGCTTACTGGATGTGAAATGTTGTAGCGCAAGACTGCACTTCTAATTGCTTCAAGATCTTTCTCGTTATCGAACTTTGCAGAGTGTACTCCAACAACTGTAAACTGTACATAGAAAACAAAACTACCTTCAGATGATTATTCGTTTTTTCCAAATGAGGAAGGGACAACAGATATATTCACCCATCTGCATATATCCAATAGAAACATGAACAAGAAAGCTACAAAAGTAGAGGCAAGTAACTGGGGAGCAGCCCCCCGGTGCCAGACAGATGGTTCGAAGGGGCCAAACAGGATGCCATTTTTTGTCATCGACCAACCTTGCGGAGGAACAAGCCAACGGCACACACAAACCATAGAGCAGCAGGAGGGGCAGCCTCCCAGTGGCTAGCAGATGGTTCAAAGGGGCTAAACAAATATTCACCCATCTGCATATATCTACTAGAAACATGAACGAGAAAGCTACAAGAGTAGAGGCAAGTAAAACATGCAACAGGAAAGAAAATATGCAACAAAAGGAAAACAAAAGAGATGAAGAATAGCCAAACTAAATAATGCTAGCAGATGATAATTCTTCCATCAGTTGCTTGAACCTCCATGAAGTTCTAATCACTAATGGAGAGTGGTTCTTTAAGAGATGACCAATACAACCCTGAAGAAGCACCGAGCCAAGAGTTCAAGATAAAAGTCAGCTCATTTCAAAGCCTCCAAATAGAACATAATGGAAATACAACCTTATGGGGAATCTTCTAGTGTAGCCACCAATCAAGAGAAGCTGAAGTGGGACAACCGTGATTGAAGCAACAATCTTCCATCCAGCACTAGCAAAGTCACAATCAAGGAATAATAGATTTGAAATTTTCTTAATATTGAAGTAGCTCCTTTAGGCACTGAGGGCACAATGCAGATTAAGCTATGTGAGTCCCTATTCCTTAGCCTAACTACAGTGCTTAGCTTATCATGAAGTTGTTTAAAATCTCGACCCGTGCCGAGGTTTTGATTCCAGACCGGAACGATACAGTTTCGGTATCGTATCGTGCCGTGCTGATACGGTTTCGATATAATATATATATATTTATCAAAACTTCCAAAATAAAGGATAGATAATTTAAAGTATTTTCTTTAATATTTATGGTTCTAAATCTCTTATTCTAAGATAAAAAATATATATTGTCTATAATAATTATATTAATTAACAGAAAAATCCTAATTTATATATAATAATTATATAAACTTTTAATTTATTTAATTACTTAGAAAATGAGGAAGAAATAATTTCTTATACAAAAGAATAGGTACACGACTCTCTTATTTATAGAGAGAAATTACAATAGAAAGGAAACTAATGAAAAGGAAATTAAATAATAAGGAAACTAATTAAAGCTAATAATTTTAATTTTAATTTTAATGATAACAGGATTTCCAACACTCCCCTCAAGCTGGTTTGTAGATATCTTCCATAGCCAGCTTGCCAGCTTATCAAATTGTTTCTTGTGTAGTCCCTTTGTTAATACTGTTGGTGCAGCGGGGCCAGCAAGAGGAGGGTGAATTGCCTGCAAATGAAAGTATACCCTTCTCAAGACTTTCAACTTAAAAATGCAACGCTAATAAAAATGAAAGAATAGAAATAAAGAGGAGACAGAATTTTAACTTGGTTACAACCCAGGGGGTTGTTAATCCAAGGCGGTCGAACAGTTCTACTAGAATATCTCCTTCACTGTAGGTGAAGAAGCCTTTTTTACACACTTAGAATGCTCAAAGATTGCTAGGAACTTAATACAGAGTTGAATGATTATTTCCTAGCTCCAGGGGCCTTTATATAGCTCTTGGAAACTCTATCTCAAGTGTTGAAGGCACCTCCAAGAAGGTTGAAGGCGCCTCCAAGGAGTTTGATCGGATAAAGCTTTATCCGATTGCAAACGTTCATTTTTACTGGGTCTGACGCGCCTCCATTACCCTGGAAGGCGCCTCGGACTGGGTCTGAGGCGCCTTCAAGGTTATGGAGGCGCCTCAGACAGTGCAGCGGAGGCGCCTTCAGCACTTCGTTAAAGGCGCCTCCAGCTAACTTTCCAGCTCCTTTTGACTTCATTTTAGCTTCCGATGCTCCAATAGCTTGGGTGATTGCGGTCAACCGGAATAGGGCTCACCAGAACTCAATTCCCGGCCTTTTCCTCGTGCAGGCTTCCGTCCCGGCTTCTCGTCCCGCAAACGCCACGCGTGTTCTTCTCGTCCACCGGAGTACTCTTCCGCAGCTCTCTCGTCCTTCGGACGAACCTAGCCCGTCGGCTCCCTTCCCGTGTCGTCCTTCTCGCTAGTTGCGTCTTCTGCTCGACTTCCTGCGCTCCTAAGTTCCTGCACACTTAGACACAGGGATGAGATAACTAGCAGGACCTAATCTAACTTGGTTGATCACATCAAAACACCCACGGGATCCAACAAATACATCAGCTAATTGTTCATTTGTTGGAAAATATATCATGCATATTATTCCAGTGTTGATTTTCTCTTTGATGAAATATTTATCCACCTCTATATGCTTTGTGTGATCATGAAGAACAGGATTATGAGCTATAGAAATAGTAGCTTTGTTGTCCTCAAGAATTTTTTGATCCACATTACCTCAGATTCCATGGGCAACAGCTCTGAATTCTGCTTCAACATTACTTTTGGCTACCATATTTTGTTTTTTACTTCGCCACGTAACTAGGCTCCCACCAACAAAGGAACAGTAATCTGATGTTGATCTCCTATCCATAACACTCCCTGCCCAGTCTGCATCTGTGTAGACTTCGACTTGAAGATGTCTATGTTTCTTGAATAATAAACCTCTTCCTGGAGTTCCTTTCAAATATCTCAATATCCTATAAACAACCTCGAAATGTTATGCTCCTGATGAGTGCATGAACTGACTTACCATGCTAACTGCAAAAGCGATATCAGGCCGCGTATGAGACAAGTAAATCAATTTTCCTACGAGTCTTTGATAAAGGTCCATGTTCTTTACTTCTTCAGCCCTAGCAGCTTGTAACTTCAAGTTAGGCTCAATTGGAGTCTCAACCATTTTACACACCAGCAAACTTGTTTCTCCAAGGAAATCAAGAATATATTTTCTTTGATTAACAAATATACCTTCCTTGGACCTTGCAAATTCCATTCCAAGGAAATACTCGAGGGCTCCTAGATCTTTAATTTGAAACTCTTTTACGAGTCTCCTCTTTAGGTCTACTAATTCTGGTTTATCATCACCGGTTAAGATAATGTCATCAACGTAAACAATTAAAACAACTTTACCCTTTTTTGAATGTTTATAAAATATTGTGATCTGCTTGACTCTGCAAAAAAATCATAACTAATAATAGCCTTTCCAAAGCGTTCAAACCATACTCTTGGTGACTGTTTAAGTCCATAGAATGCCTTGTTTAATTTGCACACTTTTCACTGCCAAGTCCTTCTCAAATCCTGGCAGTAGACTCATGAACACCTCCTCTTCTAGATCACCATTGAGAAATGCGTTTTTAATGTCAAGTTGATGTAGAGGTCAATCTAAATTTACTGCAAGAGATAACAAAATTCTGATAGAATTTTATCTTAGCAATTGGAGCAAAGGTCTCTGGATAATCAATCCCATAAGTCTGAGTGAAGCCTTTAGCCACCAGTCTAGCCTTGTACCTTTCAATGCTTTCATCAGCTTTACATTTTATTGTAAACACCCATTTACACCCAACTCGTTTCTTGCCTTTGGGTAGATCAACTATCTCCCAAGTGTCACTTCTCCTTAAAGCATTCATCTCTTCCATGACTGCTAAATTCCAACTCGAATCATCCAACACTTCCTGTATTATTCCTTGGACCAAACAAGTGTGAAATCCTATAAGTGAAAGCTTTATGACTTTTTAACAGCCTTTGGTACAAAAGATAATTTACAATAGGATAATTAGTGCAATTTCAAACACCTTTTCTAATTGCAATAGGAACATCAAGATCGGGATCAGTAGGTGAAGAATTAGACACAATAAGAGGAATCAAAGCTGGACTTGTGATAGGGTTACCTGAAATTTCGAAGCAAGAGCTCGGTTTTTCAGACGGGTGTTGTGTAGGCTTGACATTCGAGTCTTTATTCATGAAATCTCTTCCTAGTATAAACCTGAAGCTCAGAATTCATATCACGACCAAGGTTGTCAAAATCGAGATTCTACGTTGAACGGAAGGGAGTTGTAGAATCGTAAACTCGTAGTATCGTAACACGAATCGTAAGTTTCTACCAAAATGTAAAATTATATATAAACATATATATACTCATAGAAAATAACATAGATAAGATTAATAACCTCAAAAACACATTAAACATTTGATTAAACTAAACATTTATAAGGTCTTCTACAATCCACACATAAAATAAGTCATAAGTCACAAATTTTAGATAACATATAAGTCTACAACATGAAAAATAATAGTCAAGTTCTAAGCTTCATAAATTCATGAATTCATAATCATCCTCCATGTGTTCTTCATCTCCAACATCCTCCATGGCATCTCCACCTTCTTCAACTTCATCATCATCATAACTAGGCAGCTCCAAATCATCATGAGGTGCTCCACTACTAGGTTCTTCTTCAACTGGAACCAAATCTTCATTTGAAGCATCCAAATCTAAATTTTCACTATCATCCACAATCCAATCATCATCAGAAGCTAGGTCATCAATGCTATAGTCATTGACTTTCCTCAATTCCTTCTTCTTGGCTAATTTTGAATTAGCCATCACAAAGACTACGTCAATCATCGTTTTTGCCTTCAAACGATTTCTTCTCTTAGTGTGGACCTAAATAATAACAAAATCAATTAACACATACTCATATAATCACATACAACTAGGTAATTTCATTCTTGAATGAAATGCAATACCATCTCAAATGCACTCCAATTCCTCTCACAGCCAGATGAGCTGCATGTCAAGCTCAAAACACGAATAGCAAACTTTTGCAACTCAGGATGTTCATAACCATATGATTCCCACCATTGTGCTGGAGTTTTGGTTTCAATTCCACAAGTGGCTACTGCACTACCAAAGAATTTCTTTCGATATTTGAAGTCTTCCAGTTGAGCATCAATCTTCTTTACTTCTTCCATACTTTCAACCATCCTTTGTAGACAATCATATATTCCTCTTTTCACTTCAAAGTCAGCTTTAAAATTAGGACTGTAATGAAATTGAGGGTTAAGGTAATAGCCCGCAGCATGCAAAGGCCGATGTAGTTGATTATCCCATCTTGCATCTATAATTTCCCATAGAGGCAAGTAACTAAAGAGTGAGAAAAAATTTGAATTAGTTTCCAAGAAATTATAAATTTATACGAGTATTTAATAATTAGTAATAAATTAAGTTACCTTTTCTTAATACCATTGAAGGCAGCTTGTATCTTTTCTTTGGCCCTGTCCATTTCCTCATAAATGAACCCCATGGCAGGCTTCTCATCTGAGTCTACCAACGAAGGACTTTGATCAAAGGATAAGCACTCCTCAAGCATGTAATAATGCTTTTCCAGAAGTCCTTATCCATTACCACATTTTCAATAACCTTTCCATCTTTAGTCTTTGCAAATTGACTAGATTTCCATTCTTTGGATGTAAACATTCTAATCAATGCTCCCTTATTGTCATTCAAGCAACCCAAAGTCAAGTAAGATGTGGCAAAACGGGTAGTGGCTGGTCTAATCAAATCCTTTTCTTTGGTAAAATGATGCAATAGAGAAATAAGCGCAGTCCTTGAATAGATGTAAGTTGTGATCTTTTTACCTCGTGCAATTGTCTCTTTATGTATTGGTATCTTTTTTTCAAAATCCTCCAACATTAAATCGATGCAATGAGCTGCACAAGGCGTCCAATATAGCCTCTTTCTCTTCCACATCAACATCTCCCCGGCTGCTTTGTAGTTTGCTGCATTGTCTGTGACAATTTGCATTGCATTCTCTTCACCAACTTCTTCAACAATTTCATCCATCGACTTGAAAATCTTGTCAGCTGTTTTAGATATATCAGATGCATCAATTGACTTCAAAAAAATGGTTCCCATAGGACTATTAACCAAGAAGTTTAATATAGTCCTCCTCCTCTTATCTGTCCACCCATCAGTCATAATTGTGCATCTCATTTTCTTCCAAAATGCTTTGTGCTGCTCTATAACTTCTTTGGTGCAATCAACTTGTTGTTTCAAATACTTGACTCTAATCTCATGGTAGGATGGAGGCTTAAAGCCAATACCATGTCTTGCAACCAAGTCTAGCATCTTCTTGAATTCATCACTTTTTGCCACATGAAAAGGTATAGCATTATTGTAGAAAAAAGAGGCAATCCCTTGGCAAGCTTCCTCCCTCAAATTCTTCTTGAAAATGCCATTGATGGTAGTTTGACTACTCACACCCCTTTTCTTGAATAGATCAGCAGGATTCTTTGCAATTTCTCGCCTTTGTCTTTTTGCACCCTCCACCTCCTCATCTTCATATTGGCCAAGAGGACTTGAATCACTTGATCTTCCTTCAATCTCCTTTGCCCTCTTTATTAAATTTTCTTGCAATGAGGATACAATTTTCCACATTTCCTTCCTGACATCATCACTAACAGCCTTGCATGCTCCAACATCCTTTTGTGTTCCTGCCAAATGATGCTTGAGTCTATAAATCCCTCCATTTATCACCTTTTGACAGTATTTGCATTGCACTTTCTTTGGATTTTCATCAACTGCAATTCCATGTTTCCAACCTGGATCAGATCTATTTCCAGGAGCATTCACTGCCAATCTTTTGGAATCTGAAGTTCCACTAGTTGTGGAAGCTACGCTTGGAGTGGCTGCACCACTATTGGAGCTTGCTTCACCAGACCCACCAACACTAGCTTCTCTACTCATTTTCGTGAAATTAAAGAAGAACAAGAACACCACCATGCAGCTTCAGCTTCACCAACGACACTGCAACTCTGCAACAGCAGCTCGCGAACCACAGACGTGGCCAACAGCCTTCAGAGATGCAGACGGGACAGAGACGGCCAACGAAGTAAAGAACAGAGACCCACAGATGAGATAGATGGAGAAGGGACAGAGGCGGATGGTGGCGTACCTTTAATCGAAGTCAGTCACAGTGCCGGTCGACGCACACCGGACGCAGAGGGAGGAGGAGACAGACACGTACGTGAAGGAGACGATGGTTGCTGAAGAAGAACGAAGCACAGCAGTTGCGGCGACGATGGCTCGCGACGCGACTTAGGAAAGTTAGGGTTTCTTGGACCCGTGTTTGATCGATCGCTGCGATCGACCTTCCGGTCTTGGAAAACCAACGGACATTTCGCGTAGAATCGCTGGACTCTTACAAGTCTACGATTTCCGCTACGCTTCCACGCGATTCTGCACGATTCCACCCGATTCCGCTTCCGCCTAGGGACGCAACGCGGAAGGCCACCAAAAACACGTAGAATCGTGCGATTCTACGTTCCGACTTGCGATTTTGACAACATTGATCACGACGATCAGTTTGTAGTATTTATCCCCTGATCGAGAGTTTCCAACACTAGGCACTAGAGGTGGGGGATTATTTTCAAGATTGTCGGAAAAATGATATTGGGAAGTGGGTTAAAAATGTCCAAAAAAATTATCTTTTTCTTCACTTGTCGTCTCCTTGAGAGAATTTTTAGAAAAATAGGGTTTTGTTTTTAAAAAGGACACATCCTTGCTCACAAAAAAAAATTTAGTTTGAGAACCGAAACACTTATACCCCTTTTTGTTTGACGAATAACCCAAGAATACACATTTTATAGCACGTGTTTCAAGTTTTGAACAAAATTGACATGGAACATGAACATAGATAGTACATCCAAAAACTATGACAGACAAATCAGAAAACAATCTAATTTCAAGAAAAAGAAATTTTAAGGCAATCAAGAGGTGTTTTGTACTCTAACACCTTAGTAGGCATCCTATTTATCAAATAAAAGGCTGTTAAAATTACTTCACCCCATAAATACTTAGGAACATTCATATAAAACATTATGGCACGTGCTACTTCAAGTAAATGTTTATTTTTTCGTTCTGCAATGTCATTTTGTTGGGGGATATCTCAGCAAGTGGATTGATGAAAAATACCTTTTTCATTCAAAAAATCACCCAAGTGCTCATTAAAACATTCTGTTCTATTGTCAAAATGTAAAATACAAATTTTAATTTTGATTTGAAATTGATTTTCAATCAGAGTGTAAAAATTTTTGAACAAATTTCTCACTTCCGATTTTTTATTCATTAGATAAATCCAACATAAACGTGTATGGTCATCAATAAATGTTACAAACCATGTTTTCCAGAAAGAGTAGTAATTTTAGATGGCCCCAAGCATCACTATGAATCAAGTAAAAAGGTTTGAGGCCTAGTAATTTTTTGGCAAATAAGTTGTACGATGAAATTTTGCAAAAAAACAAATTTCACAATACATTGAGATTAGAAAAAAAGGCTAACAGACAAAAGGTTGCAGACTAATTTAGGAACATGAAGAACAGAATTGAGATTAAATTGTTCAGTCAGTTTGATAAGTCTTTTTCCTTGAATAGGTTAAAAACTACCATCGACAATTCTAATTTTTTCGTTTCCAGAACAAGGGGAATAAGTATCAAATAGGTCAAAGCAACTAGGCATGTGGTCTATCGCGTGACAACGAGCACACGCAATTCCTTCTGTCGCGTGACGCATGTTGAAATCATCACTATTCCGATGTTGATTTCGGTGTGTGGGCGGAATGGTAAGTCGTTCTGTCTGACACAAAACGAAACCCTAAACCCTGTCATGAACCATAGTCCACATATTTAGAATTCATTTGACGAAAAGAATTCCAAATAACAGCCCAACAAGTATCAAACCCACAACCCCACCAACTAATTTGACAAATCGTAAGCCAATCCCACCAAGGAGCTTTAAAAAGAATTCCAACTCCAATAGAAGGAGAGGACTTATGGCTATATTCACCATTCAGTATATCAGCAACAATGAAAAAGAGCTTTAAAAAGTTATGAAAATTCACCAAACATCTAAAGGAGAGACCAAGAGCAATATTTTGAAATGAGAGATCCTTGATCAATGTCTCTAGAAAGGCACTACTCATATAACTAAAGGAATAGAGCCTTCAAGGTGTGCACTCTGTGCCATCAGCCATGCCAGAATGAGAAGTTGTTTGACTAACAGACACACTGAATAAAGCTAGAAGCAGAAAAACATATGACATCAGAAATCCCTTGCTGCATATGACCCATATATCCCTTGAAATTTAGGATCTCAGAAATCCTACGGAATAGTTTAGCCGGTTATGCAAAGCCAAGTTTAGAATGCAAGACCTGACTTAACAAGTTTATAAATACAATCCGGTGAAGAAAGAAAGTGAATAGGAAATGGATAATTGTTCATTTGATGCCTGAAGAAGTTCCTTATAATCTGATCAATTTGTTCAATTGCCAAAGAAGGTAACAAATAATCAGGAGGGGTAAAGAATCACAGTGGTGGGAATGCTAATTTTTTAAGCCAGTAGAACAAAAAAATGATAGGAAGTAAAATCGGAAATTAAAAATAGTACAACTAAATAATAATAGTACTTGATAGATTGCATGAACTTACAGGCTTGTCAGCATATTTCTTTTCAAGAAACTCCAAATCTGGTAGAACATGCATGCAATTAATGCAGCAATATGTCCAAAAATCCAGGAGAACCACTCTTCCCGTCAGGTTCTGAGCAGTGCAACATAATGTTAATACAGAAAATAGCAGATTTCTTGAGAACTTGAAAATTTGTCTAGAAAATCTGGAAAATGGAATTGTACATAGACGTGAAACTTAGCAGTCCGCGGATGTATCCACATTTACCAAATATAAATAATAGCAAGAAATGTCAGACAAAAGGTTGAAAAAAGTCTACTTACTGGAAAGAGGTTGTAAAAACAATAAGTTATGTTTCTCTAACTGGAGTATTGGAAGTATTCTTTTAGCCTATTATGGCTCTAGATGGCAAGGTTTAAAATCTTGAGTCATGCCAAAGTTTAAGTCTTTGACCGGAACAAAACTGTTTTGATATCTTACCAATTTGGATCTATGGTGCCGGTAATGGATAGAAATTAAAGAAGGAGATGAAGCATAGGAAGGAGATATTGTCATTGTGGAGCATGATTTTAAATCTTATATCATGTTGGGCGAATTAGTTGAAACATATCATTCCTATAAATTATTAAAACTCAATATCACTCAGCATAGACAATGTTTCACTCCTTTGCTTCATCTTCTTCCTTCTTTAACCTCTAATCCATCACCAACACCATGCATTGGAGCATCAGCAAGATATTGGAACAATGTTTATGGTCAAAGACCGAAACTACGGTACGACTAGAGATTTTGAACCTTAGTTCCAAGTGATATCGAATTTCGATGATTTTACCGAAATGATATTTTTCAATCATTTCACCCGACACGATTCAAACCATGCTAGATGCCATCATAAAAGAGATCAAACACCTTATTTTTTATCAACTACAATCTTAATCATGCAATTACTGTACAACTTGTTAGTACATATAACAGAAATGCAGAACAATTTTTTAGTCATTATCCTAAGCTATCTTCAGTACAATTAGATTTAGACAGTCACACAAGAATATAGAAGCCCCTCTCCATTTCAACCATCCACTTTTTATCTTGACACCATTGTCAATATCTCTTGTTGAGTTGAGTGCTTCACTAGTAACGTCTCTGGAGATCTGACCAAAGACATTAGAACTTTGAAGCATATGCAGAAGGTGCATGTAACAAAGACTAGCATGTATTTGCTTAACGGGCATAAAGTCATTGTCGAGTGTTTGAATTGGGTTTCCACTTCATGAAAATAGTTCCCTTGAAACATGTAATAACTTGTTGAAATTAAATGGAGTTACTTAAGTTGCTAGGATCCAGCATGGCTTGAGTACATAAATAGGAAGTTACTTGTAGAAATATGCATACAATTATTATATATCACTTCAATCTCCCTCTCTTCAATCTTCATCATTCCTCTCTTTTTGTATATCACATTTCTCTGCTCTTCTCTACTTTTCTCTCTCAATTTTATTTTGTGTCGTGGTATTAAGAAAGTGATATTACAAACATTTCCACCTAGCATCAAGACTATCATTTTAGCAATCATACCTAATATTATCAGATTATACAGAAACAAATATGATTACAAATCCATTAAACAGTTCCAAATAGTGAATCTTCTTTTTTAAGATATACGAGTACATCAAGAACTAGCACAAACTGAGAACACAAAATATTGAACTACCCTGCGAAACTGAAGTGGAGCTGTGTTCAACCATTCAAGCTTAGATGGGAACTCAGGCATGTCTATGGCAGATCCCCTTACAAAAGGAAGACATAGTCGGACAACAATTTTAGTAGAAAAACCAAGACCAAAACTAGCAAATGATCAAAGAATGAAGATCACATACCTAATTTCCATATCAGACAAGTAGTTTTTAATCTGTTGTATTCTCAATGACCGTGAATTACCTGTAAGAAGCACATCGTTTAATAATGGTATATAATACGTGACATATGGGACTCATCCAACAAACAAAGAGGCTAAGAATGTGTGACTATATTTCAATCAAATGTCACTTGACACATTTCATATGGATTCATGTGCAAACTACACTGTAGAAACAGCTGAAAGAAGTTTCAATGACCTAAATGAAAGGCCTAACCAATTAATCTGTAAGGCCACCTTCCCCAAAATGTTTAAAAGCAAATTAAAAGTAGTCCATTCATCTAAGCTTATAAAGCTCTTTCTTTCCCAAACTCACCACATAAAACTAACAATTCATGGTAATAATCTATGAGGAAAGATTTGCATTTGACCACTCACCAAACCTTAAAATCTTAAAATCTCGAGCCGTGTCGTGCCACATGTTCAATTTATAACCAAAATGATATAATTTTGGTACCGTATTGTGCTATGCCGATATGGTTTTTTACCTATATAGATATATAATAGCATGAATTGATATAAATATATAAAAGATACATAAAAGTTAAATCACTCTATATAAGAACCAACTAACCAAGAAGTACAGTCAAGAAATATAATCGAGAAATAATGATAGTTTTCAGTAACACAAAATATGTCTCAAAGAAATAGCTGGACTAATAAAATCTTATTAAATAAAGATTAAAACCAGTAAAGAAACTGAAATAATAATTGGTCATCCACAACAATCAAATGGAAAAGAATGATTAAATTGACAGAAAAAGATTAAAGACTCTATGAGTGTGGAGCAAATGGTAAAAAAAACTAAGCTCAGCAAAAGAGATAAGCTTCACCGTGTTGACGTGTGAAATATTGAAACTTGGAAATACCAACGTTGGCCAAGCAAGTTCTAAATGTATAACCCCAAATTATTGAATATCATCTGGTGCATAGCCAATTTGAGAAATCAGCAAATGTGGTTTCTCAAGTGAAGAAATGAATATGAAATCAAGGCATTTACTTCTGATTTTGGCCAACACAACATTTGCTAAAAGAACAGAAGATAAACTACCTAGATTCCATGGTTATGAAACATGAGTTTAATTAGTCAGTCTATTAGTAAACAAGGAGTTAACTAGTTAAGTTTGTGATCATCAATCAACACAGGTTTCTTTGCATCTATTCTTCCATAAAAGAAAAAGAGACTAACTAGTATAAGTTAGCTGGAAAAAAAAACAACTATAAGTTAGCTGTTTTATCATAGCTCTTAAAAGTCCTCAAATAGTGTATTCTTACAAACAATGAACACATTATAATTAACTCAAGGATGAGCGTTAAGAATATTATTATAAAACATGAGTATATTTGTAACAAATAGCCTATTAATAGAATGGTATTAAAGGATAGTGTTGAGAATTTCTCCCTGATATGGATGGTTAACACTATATTTCTACAATCATTTAAGATCAAAATCCAGGGAACTAGTTCGTCACTAATCAAACTTCTCTAGCAACTACTCAAATACATAATTTAAAATCAAATAAAATATAAATAGATGACCAACTTGCATAGTTAAACCAGCTATGCAAACATAATTGTTGGAAAAGAGATACTATTCAAATGTACAATCATACCATTGTTATTCCAAAAAATTGGTTGATCTACTCCAGTAAACAAGTTCACCAAACCTTTCAGAGATGCATATTGCATTGCCTGGAGATGGGTTGAAAAACAGGAAAAGAAAACAAGTCAATTTAATTAAACTAGCAGAAATTCAGTGATGATACATTAATATCAGTATATTCTATACATTTCACTTAGCTTGATTCAAAATACTCAGTACAGGAAGTTAAGCCCCCTGATAAAATCAAGAAAGTCAAACCCCCATCATCAGAGAGTAGTGACAATATGCAAATTTTCAATATATGACCCACACCCAAACTAGATAAGAAGCATAATGAAACATATTGGAATATTACTGATATACCTAGGGAGCCCGCCCTGGTCAAGCTCACTAGCATATCTCACTTTGAGAACATCCCCAACCGGGAACATCCCGACCGAAAACATCCCGTACCAAATCACACTTTGGGAACATCCCCGACCAAAACATCCCCTCAACAGTGCCCTGACATTAGGAATATCCCCGTAGCAGATCACACTTTAGGAAGAACTTCCCTGTAATAGTGCACCCACTTAGGGAATATCCCCGACCGAGAATATCTCCAAAGTATATCACACTTTACGAACATCCCGACCAAGAACACCTCCGCAGCAGTGCACTCACTTTAGGAACATCCTGACCGGGAGCATCCGTAGCATATGCCACTTAGGGAACATCCCCTTTGCAGAACACACTCTAGGAACATCCCCGACCGGGAACATCCCCATTGAGCTAGATCCCTCCAATCAAGGCCTACAACTGTTCCTGACAATTGCAACCGGCAATCACTACCCGCAACCGCCTCTAATAAGCAAGAGGGCAGTGGACAAGGCTTGCAACGGGTGACTGGACGATAGCAGGCATACGACGCTAACACTGTTGCCCTACTACCCGTAACTCAACACAACTGTATGGGCCGAGGATTGAGGTGGCATCCCACGTGGATAGCAGCACCCCCGAGTATCAAAAGGTAGGTGAAGCTAGAATTGGTATGCTCTCTCCTCTCTCATGCACGAACATTCTCACTTCCTTTTCATTTTTTTCTCTATACCAATTGTAGAATCGTAAGAGTCGAGAGAGAGGGTTGAATCTCGATACTTTAAAACCTTTTCTTTTCCGACTTCGTAAAACTGAATTTGCAGGGAAATAAAGTAAAAGCAAAAGACATAGAGACACGTGGTTTCACTTGGTTCGTAGTCCAACAACCAAAGTTTAAAATCTTGACCCGTGCCGAAGTTTCGGTTCTAGACCGGAACAATGCGGTTTTGATATCGTATCGTGCCGAAGTTTCGGTTCTAAACCGGAACAATGCGGTTTTGATATCGTATCGTGTCGATATGATTTCAGTATTTTTTTAATTATATATAATAATTATTAGATAAATATGTTTATTGTGTATAATTTAAAAATATATTGTATATTGATTTTACATAAGTTCTCCATTATGTAGAATCGTAAGAGTCGAGAGAGGAGGTTGAATCTCGATATTTTAAAACCTTTTCTTTTCCGACTTCGTAAAACTGAATTTGCATAGGAATAAAGTAAAAGCAAAAGACACAGAGACATGTGGTTTCACTTGATTCGTAGTCCAACAACCAAAGTTTAAAATCTTGACTAGTGCCGAAGTTTCGGTTCCAAACCGGAACAATACAGTTTCAATATCGTATCGTGTCGATATAATTTTAGTATTTTTTTAATTATATATAATAATTATTAGATAAATATTTTTATTGTATATAATTTAAAAATATATTGTATATTGATTTTACATAAGTTCTCCATTATTGAACAATTTAATATTGTTAAAAAATAATTAAATATAGTTTTCTTAAAATAAAATTCTCTATCAATAATTCGAATTAAAATTGATACATCATAATATGTTATCTTACTAATATTAAAAGGAGTGATGTGAACTAGATGGAAACATTGGTTCTTGTAAAATTTTACTTAGATCAACTCTATAGTTCTCCAATGCCCAAATTAAATAATTATAATTATATAAATTAGTATAAAAATATTATTTTATAGATAATAATTATATAAATTAACTATTTATTCATTTAAAAATTTATTAATTTAAATAATATATATTTAAAATAGTAAAAACATTAGAATATCAATTAAACATTAAAAGTAAAAAAATATAATATAATTAAAAAATATATATCAGAATATAAATTTGATTTATTATATTTTTAAAAAAAAATAAAACTTTTTAAAAAAATTTTAAATTTTTTTAGAATTTTTAAACAAAATTTAAAATAATAAAAACAATTTCAAAATATCAATTAATAAAATTTATTATTTTTTAAATATATTTTTTATATTTTATTGAGATAATTTAATTAGGGTTTATGAAAACCTCTTTAAAATATCACACTTAAGTGGGAATTGTTTGAATTATTTAAATTGTAATATTAATTTTGAACAACACCTCCGCGGGCGACGCCTCCAGTGGCACCGAAAGCGTCCGACGACGCCTCCGGCTGCACTAGAAGCTTTCAGTGACGTCTCTACCAGCGCCAGAAGTGTCCAGCAACACTTTCAGCTCCGCCAAAAGCATCTTGCAACGCTTTCGGCGCCGCCAAAAGCGCACGGTGACGCATCCGGACTCACCTTCTGCTCGCGACACGCGTGCGTGACATGATGACGCGCTCAAAATGGCCTCGCGTACAGTGCAGATTTCGCTTCCCCAGCGGAACACTAAAAACCGTTTGTGCCGCCTAGCACGGAATGACAATTCATTCGCTACCAACAACTACTACTCTAAGGTCCACCTTCCTTGATCGCTTCCGATGGGCAAAATCTAATATAGTTCTTCCGAAGAAGAAGATTCGTACAAGTATGAAAGAAGGATAGTAACACGCTACTATTTTCTACGTGCTCATCCTCGTCTGCTACAGCTCGTGCAAGCTACTGCTTCTACTACTATGCTAAAGCTGACTTAATCGTTGGAGAGATCATGTCGGCCATTATCAGCACCAGTTACCCAATGTTGATGTGCAAGTCTTGAAGCAACACGAGTGGAAGGGAGTAAGCATTCTAACGGTCAGAACCCACGCAAGCTGTGAGACTATCCCTCGAGAATGAGAGGGTGTCACTATCCCTTGGAAACTTTGCATTGTGGGCTCCAAGATCAAGGCCTCTGCAACCGACGCCTCGACCTCCTCCTCCCAATTATTGTCATATCTCCTCATCAACATAGTAGTGATCAATTGCGTGAGTTGCCCCAATTGCCCCAGTGATATAGGATTGACTGTCATTTCCAACGCTATTCCAATAGGTGATCGTCGTTGTTCCTCCAAAACCTCAGGGTATTGATCCGTCAAAGTCCTCCATGTACTTGCCATCCTTCTTCGCCTTAACTCAGTGTTCCCATAGACGACGTCAATGATGATGTTGTTGTAATATGGATGGGTTCTGACCGGTAAAGCGCCTTCTTCCCATTCGAGCAGTCTCAGGGCATGCAAGTCAACACGGATTAGTGGGCACCAATGATGGCCAGTGTACTCAAGTTTTCGCCTTCACCAACTTTTTATACTAGGGAGTGAGGCGTCATCCATGTAGGAGGATGTCACCTCAGCCTATGATCCACCCGATTGGCGAAGTTGTGCAAGGTAGTAGAGAAAACACCCTAAAGTGCCAAGCTCTATAGGGATGTTCTAGGTCAAGATGTTCCCCTAGCATGCTACTGAAGTGAGGGGATGTCCCAGTCGAAGATGCTCCCAGAGCATGTACTAGAGTGAGCGGTTTTTCCTTATTGGAGATGTTCCCACAGTGTGTACGGGAGTGCGGGGGTGTTCCTCGTTGAGAATGTTTTCATAGCATGTACTAGAGTGAGAGGATGTTCTCAATTGGGATATTCTCATAGTGTGTACTGGAGTGAGATAATGTTCCTAGTCAAGGAAGTTCCCATAGCTTGTACCGAAGAGGGAATGTTCCCATAGTGTGTCGGAGATGTTCCCCGTCGAAGATCTTCCTAAATGTACAGGAGATGAGTGTTCCTGATTGAAGATGTTCCCATAGCATGTACCAGAGAGAGAGGGTATTCTTAGTCGGGAATATTCTCGATCAGAGATGTTCCCATAAGTCGTCGAGTTACCTTGGTGAGATCTGAATATCCCCTAATATATCGGTTAGTTAAATTTTAGTTGGATAACTTTGTTGAAAAGTTATTGAGTGTGCTGATCTCTTTGATTTGATATTTAACCAAAAATGAGATTACTCTTGATGATTTAGAACAAAAGGAGGGACACTTGAATTTCACCCAAGTATTTTTACCTTCCATTTGGATGTGGTAAATACTTGGTGGTGCATAAGCTAATAGGAAGAAGAAAATCATTTTAGTTTATTTAGGCACAGTGCCAACTGTCGACACTCAAAAACTATATAGGAGTATCATATCGTACCAATTCTAGGGAAAACTTAGTTGGACATCTCTTTGGACTTTGTTGAAGGGCTATTATTATGGACGCCTTTTATATTTAACCAAAAGGAGATACATCCTGATGATTTAGAAAAATAGGAGTGCCTATATGAATTTCACCCAGTGTTTTTACCTTCCAGTTGGATGCAGTAAATAGTAAACAAGTAATTGCAATGCCCAAACTTCCATATCTTAGGATCTGACTACGAGAGCCTTGCAACCTGTAAGTGGTTTCTCACATTAGAATCACTAAAACGTCTAGGAAAAGCTTTAGAGGTTGCACTATCAATATGAAAAAAAAAAAATGGAGGTAAGTTGGACAGAGCAGTAGGGAATGAAATTTTCATATATATATAAAGGAACAACACAAGCATAAAACCATTATCTCATGCATAAACACTCCATAGAATCAACAGAGGTAGGATATGTGAACGCATTACCCAAACCACTTGGAATTAATAACTTTAAGCTAACCCTTATTAGCTGCTTCAGATCCTCAACTCAGAAGTGACACGGACCACACATAATTTACCTGATCCACTACAAATCCATTCAACCCAGATACACTTCAGGATCAAAAAGGATAGGCTGGTTAAAGTCGGATGGCAGCATCATTCTGACGAGGAGGCTACTTAGGAGCTCGAGGATACAATCCGAGCTCGATACCCCCATCTTTTTACTTGAGGTATGTGGGTTAAATTCTGTTCAGCCTTTATTTGGTTGGTTATTACTAGTATTTGCTGATGGTAAATAACGAAATTTGGGGACTAAATTTTTATTAGTGGGGGAGAATGTAAAATACCGAAAAAAAGCGAATAACCATAAGAGAATTTTTAGAAATTTTCTGGAAATTTTTCGGAGCTCGTATGACGAGTTTAAGGAGATCAATTATTGGGCCAAGAGAAAGCCTGTTTGAGATACCCAAAAGTGGAAGTTGATTGAGGAATTCAACCTTAGGTTTAATTAAAAATAACTAAGTTTAATTTCCAAACAAATTTGTTTTATTTTTTTTATTTCCTCTCTTCTCCCGATCCCGTGTCCTAGCCTTCCTCTGCGCCGAACTCCCCTTCTCCCCTTCCTGCGATGCCGAGCCCACCAACATCGTCTCCTCCTCTCCTCCGCGCTGCCGCCGAACCCTTCCCCTCTGCCCCAGCTTCGACGCTGCCTCCTTTTCCCTTCTCCTTCCCCGATTTCCTCCTCGCCGCCCGATCTCGTCCCCTCCTCTGCGTCACCGGCACGGATCCGAACCCGATCGCCTCTCCCTCACTCAGCGTGGAGCTTCGACCCCCTTCTCATCTTCCTCTCGTCCGCTCAAGCGTCATCGATTCCTCCCATGTGACGCCGACAACCCTTCTCCCCTTCCTGCGACACCGAGCCCAGCAACATCGTCTCCTCCTCTCCTCCGCGCTGCCGCCGAACCCTTCCCCTCTGCCCTAGCTTCGACGTCGCCTCCTTTTCCCCTCTCCTTCCCTGATTTCCTCCTCGCCGCCCGATCTCATCCCCTCCTCTACGTCACCGGCGCGGATCCGAACCCGATCGCCTCTCCCTCACTCGGCGTGGAGCGCCGACCCCCTTCTCATCTTCCTCTCGTCCGCTCGAGCGCCGCCGATTCCTCCCATGCGACGCCGACAACCCTTCCTTTCCTCTTCCCCAAATCGACGCTGATCCTCTTCCTTGCTGTTGATTGAGGTCGCGGTTGAAGGTAAGATTTGGTTGGAATTTGGTTGTTGCTTGATTTGTTATCTCCACTTCTTGATCTCGACTTGATCCGACCAGTGGGAAAGATTCCAGGGAGATTGTGCTCTGTGGGGTGTTTTTGGTTCCGACATCAATTCCATCCAGCAGCTCACCTTGTTCCAGCAACAACAGCAGCTGTGAATTGAGATAAAGGTGTAGGAATTTGATACAAATTGGTTAAGTATGATTTAGGTTTTATGGTAATTAGGTGAAGCGTGAATTGTTACTAGAATTGATTTAGGTTTAGATTTAAATCTAATTAACTGGTGGATTGATTAGGGTTAAGGCAACTAACCCTAGTTAACCATTGGATTAAATATAGTTAGAGTTAATGTCTATGATCGATTAGGATTTTCCCTAATTAGGTTTGGGAATTTTATTTAGCTGTTTAATTCATATGAATTTAGCTAAATAAAATATATGTATTGATTGATGCAGGACTCTGATTCGAGTCGAGCGTCTCAACGACGGATTGGTTGATACGATCTTTTTTTTTAGGCGGGTACTTCTGACTTATCTCTTAATATAGTCATGTTAGATATGCATAATAGTTTATTTCTAGCGGTAATGATTATGGTTGCATCTGCTTGATATGCCACTATCTAGTTCTTGTTGTCTGCCTATATTCCTATCTGTTATGCATTCCTACTTATATTTTCTTTGATTGCCGCCATGTGTATCCCTGTTCATAGAAATAGTGACTTACATTGCCTACTGTGTAGTAGTCTTGTTGTTCGTCATATCTGATTTGTGTACCTAGGTTGTTGATACCTAGACCATCGTATGATTTATTTCCTTTTAGTGCATTTTATATGGAGGGTACACGGTCTGTATCTACATGTTTAGTGGCATGCAAGATGCTAGCGATGGTCAGCTCCATTATTGTTGAGCGCATCGCCAGTTACATGGTCTGCATAAACAACCACTCGTGAGTTAGTGGTACATCAATCAGGATGTGTGCAACTTGCTCTGTCAAGGCTTCGTTGGTCCGCTCCTAGGTCCCCTTACTATGATACAGGGAGACTCAGGAGCAGTGATGGCAGAGTGCACAGTTGTCATAGCTTTGCCCACTCAGTCTCACCATCGCGTGTGAGATGGTTGACTGGCGTCAGGGGTGACACATGTCAGTTTTGCACCATATGCATAAATTACATTTATTGTTTGTGATTGCTGCATTTTGGATGTTGCATTTATTTGGGTTGCATATGTTTGACATGCATACAGGTGACATTTTGTATCTGGTCTGACGACCCTTATATTCAGATAGGAAGTCCTAGTGAGTACAGTTTTCTTCAACCTTTTTAGTTTGCATTTCCTACTTTTGTTCAGAAAACCATGATGATTACTGCTAGTCATATCTTATTATGCATATCTATCTGGTATCCGCTGAGTTATTGAACTCACCTCGTTGATTATTCTTATTTCAGGTTGAAGTCGTCGGGAGGTTCAAGGATTTTCGCTTTGGTCTTTTGGTTTTTGTTTATTTGTTTAGAACTATGTTTCAGACTTGTTCTGGTTTTGGTACTCTGGATTTTGTGTGGCTTGTCTTTGAGTAATGTACTGGTTGGGTTTTGTTTGCTTGGTGGATTGTATTTGGTATGTTTTGCTACGCGCCTGCCGGACGGGCAGAAGAGGTAAGTTTAGATGATATTTTCGTTTTCTTTTGCATTGTGTGGATAGTCGGAGGCTGTTTTATTAAAACTGCGTGGATGGTTTTATTTTTGTTTGATATATATACCAATCGTGTTGGCTAATGAGTGTGATCCCTGAGGGCTACGTATATAAGTCTCATATTGTTACCCGTATAGGGGAGATGCTGTCGAAATTTCTTCTGACAGAGACTACCTGGGACGTGACAATTTATAAAGCATGAGCACTAAATATCTTTGTACTGAAAGGGTTGTCAACCTTGTGACTGTTCATGCATGATGTCAACCTGGTGACTTTTCATTCATGATCTTAATGTAAGTTGTCAAGGACTAAGTAATAAAGAGATCTCCCAATCTGTAACTACTAGCATAGGTCACACAATGGATCCACTGTAAAACATAAATGTTTAAGTTACCCTATAATAATTAATCTTCTCGCTGTTAACTAAAATTTAGGAACAAGAGAAAAAAGTAATGCAGTTGATAACAAATAAGTTTTAGAATACAAGGAAATATATAAAAGTACATATTCATTTGTTGTGCACTTATAAATATAATATAAAAATCAAGAACCCGTTTCAGTTCTAGAAACCATCATGTAAGATTTCCATATCAACAGAATAATAATCCGCTTATCACGTTACAGGCAAAACACATGTGATCTTATTTTCCCATGTTGATGATTATCCTTGACCAGTTGATTATTCCTCTCTTGACTCAGTCAACAATGCCTCATCAACATTGCAAACAAATAGTTTTTCCTTGATCCCATGACTTGTTTGCAAGGGGCAATCCAGTAAAGGCGAGATGGTTTGCAGATCAGCATGTAGAAGTCTGAATTTTCCACCTCAAGTTTCATTTAGATCAATTGAACAATTTCTCAAGAAACAACCAAAAGCAAGCTTTCCATTATTATTTATTTGAAATAATATGAATAGTTATATCAAGAGAAATAAATTTCTGATGGTCCTTAAGTAATATTTTTAACCTCACTAACCACAAGTTGAAATGATATAATAGCGTCGATATATATATATATATATATAAAGCATAATCCATTCATCCTAAAACATACAAGCAAGTACCTGTTAATCTATTATACCACTGGCAGAAAATAAAAGAAACAATTGAACTCAACAATTAATACATCAAAGATAAGACTGACCTTACCCTCCATGATAATGGTTTTTCTCACTTGCAGAGTTCACATCCTGAACAATACCACTTATGACCTCTTCAGCTATGCCACTTGAGGTACCATTTGGAGAGCCAATCTCACGTGTTTCTTCAACCTTCTTATCTGCAACTAATTGTCTTCTTTAGCATCAAATGGGAAGGGTAGCATAGAAGATATAATCCGTTTAGATTAGTTTAAATTGTCCAAATGTTAAAATTCTATAAAAGTTGGTAGAAAATACCCCCATCACTTAAAATCTCAGCCCAAGACTGATCTTTTCACTAATTATGGTCCAGCACAATGATGAGGACCAATCGCATCAACAATGGTGCAGAAAGAGGAAGAAGAGAAGATAGGCATTGCCACAATCACTATTCATAGAAAGATGAGATAAAGGATCGAGATCCTCAACTAATAGGCTAATTGGTTTGGTCTAATAAGTTAATGGTATCGAAGGTGTTCTTGATTATTGATTAAGACAGATAGTAGTGATTGAGACAATTACTATTTATCTACTCCAAGAGTTTTGCACTCGAGCTTGAAGCAGAAGTGTGAGTGCATGGCCTAATGAAGCAATCATGCAACCAATGATGCAAGCTGAACCATCCGCCTCATGGTCAAGGGTAGAGGTGATTTCCTCATCAGTCTCATTTAGTGAAAGTTAAAATAAAAAGGAAATAGATGATTGCCTAGGGTTAGGCATCATGATGTACAAAACAAACCCTAACAATAGAGTAAGAACTTAAATGGGGTAACCATTAAACTTTGACCAAGATGTTGACCATTCAATAATTGTAATAAGGTGATAATGATAACAATGTTACCCAAACACAAGTAGGAGTATCTAATACAGGCATGAGACCTATGTGTTAGCCATGAAATTTTTCAAAGCGAGGATGTGGGTAGCTGTGACAAGTAGTTTAATTTTTTTTACAATACAGGAACACAAGAATTTGTTAACATATTCTGACTTCTGTATTATTTACATAGCATATTTAGTAAATTCTTAAGAGCTAAAACATTAAATTAATATACCCTAACTTAATAAACCTGCATCATTTAATATAATAATCAAACCCTAATTTATATATCATCCCTAAAACCCACCTAATCCTACTCCACCACAGCATCACAAAATCCTCTATCCTCACAGCACAAGCAGGCCCCTCTCCTCACTCAACACTGTCATTTCACATTCTTCATCAAGACAAACAGAGGACTCTACTCAGAACTATTTCCTCTTTCTCTTTTGCTAATGTTCCTCCCACTCTTCCTATTTATTTACCTTCTGCTCCTCTGCACTTCATTTGCTTGATTTGTGTGAAGAACGAGATCACACTGTCTTCAAGCCCCCAAGGACAGGAGGGAGTTCACCAAATTCCAGTATCCCAAATGATAACCTTGGTTTAAGTATTATAGACCTCAATAGTGTGTTATCTTGTGATTCTTATCCATGCTTCCACACCAATCTAAATCAGCAAAAAGCTTATGAATGAATAGAGGGAATGAGAACTCATTGATTTTAGGGAAGCAATTGAACTAAGTAATTAAAACTATAGATTGAATGATTATGCAGAGAAACAGAAGACTAAAATATTGAAGGTAACTGTTAGACTGATGTGAAAATTAAGGTTTCATATCCACGGTATTCCTATTCCCCTCTACCTATTGATACTATTCATTAATATATAATTACAATTTCAACTTATAATACATGATATAGACAACTAGACCACAAGTATTTGTGCTTATCTATAGGGCTTCAGAAACATATTTTTACGACGGAATTAAAATCTATTTCAAATTTTATTAAATTAGAGGCAAATTTGTTGCAGAATTATTTTTCCGCTTCACTTTAATAAAATATAATATTTGAAAAAAAAATTGAGACAAAATTTGAAACAAATTTGAGACGAAATTACAAATAAATGTGTATAAACAAAAATAAATACAGATTACAAACGTAATTTAAAACTGTAAATAAAATTAAAATGTATTTCAGATTTAGATAAATTAGAGATGAATTGGCTATAAAATTACTAATCTGTTTCACTTTAAAAAAAAAACATAATATTTAGAAAAAAAATTTGATACGGAATTTGAAACAAAATTACAAATAAATTTTTATAAAAAAAAATAAATGCAAATTACAAACAGAATTTGAAACTATATAATTTCTACCACAAAATTCATTTAAAATTTAATGAAAAATTGAGACAAACAATAAACAGTTTCAAATTTATAAAAACATTGATAAAAAAAATTAAAACGGAATTAAAATATGTTTCAAATTTAGATAAATTAAAGACGGATTTGCTACAGAATTACTAATCTGTTTCAATTTAATAAAATATAATATTTAGAAAAAAATGAGAGAATTCTAAACGAATTTGAGACGAAGTTATAAATAAATGTTTAAACAAACATAAATATAGATTACAAATAGAATTTGAAACCGTATAATTTTGGTCACAAAATTTGTTTCAATTTTAATGAAAAATTGAGATAGAAAATAATTCTTTTCAAATTTATATAAATAATGATAAATTTTTTTAAAACAGAAAAGAAATCTATTTCGGATTTACATAAATTAGAGAAACATTTGCTATGGAATTACTAATCCATTTCACTTTAATAAAATATAATATTGAAAAATTTTGAGACTAAATTTAAAATAAATTAGAAACAATTTTACAAATAAATTTTTATTAACAAAAATAAATACATATTAAAAATGAAATCTAAAACAAAATTATATTTGTCAAAAAAAATCTATTTAAAAAATAAAAGGGAAAAATTCTATTTTAAATTTTAAAAAATTAAAAAAAAAATTGATGCTGATCTAAAGCAATCTGTCCTAAGTTTTTTATCCTTTTCTTCTTTATCTCGACACTTCATTCTCTACCTCCCGATCGCACATCTCAAGTCCACACCCAAACCTCCCTTCTTCCTCCTCCATCCATAGTCCACTAAGGTCGACGGGCCACCACCCTCTCTCGATTGGGAGAAGCTCCTACCGTCGACAACCCTTCTTCATCTCCTCTACCTCTCCCAATTGGGAGAGGAGCCATCTCGTCCTCCCCAATCCTCATCCCAACGCTGCCACCACATCCTTCCTCACCAGCGGCCACCACTCCATCTTCTTCCTCTCCCGATTGGGAGAGGAAGCGTCACCTTGGGAACTCTTGAATCCGAGGCTCTTCCATTCATCCATTCTCATCCACAACCCTCTATTCAATTGGGAGAGATTTTGACAGCCCACCTTCATCCGTCGGCGAGTTTATATAAGACAGCTTCGGGATTCCAATCTCTTCTGCACCATACACCTTTCCGAATATGGAGGGGGCAACATGATTCATTTATGGCACTCCTCACACGCCATCCATTCCAATCGAGGGAGAAACTTCATCCACAACCATCGTCCATCCGCAACATTCTTTCAATGTGTTAGTTGATTTTTTTTTGTGTTGGATTGTTTACTTTGATTATTGAATTGTAATGACATTAGCTTCCCATGTTAAGATTGCATGCACTTCTGTTTAACTTGATTAATGCTCACATGGTGTTTGATGAAATGTTTCTTCCATTAGTTGGACTCTGGTTGATGCATTTAAGTTGTTTACTTTCTTGCAATGGTTATTTCGTTCGAATATTTAAATTTGTGTTCTTTATTTGGATGCAATTATGTTAGATTAGATTAGGTTTGGTTGCATGTTAGTTTCGTTAGACGCTTACTTTATGTTATTTCTAATTCTCCGCAATTGTACTTAATTAGGTTAGTTTTCATTACTTACACTGCCTTTCATTTTATAGTCTTAGCAACTCAACCAAAAACTCCATTGCGTTTCATTCTTAGTCTTCGCGATTAGTAACAAATCCATGATGTTGGCTAGGAATTCTAAATTCTACAATGTTAATAATGAATTATGTGTTGTTATAGATCTATGATATATAGTTTCAGTTAGCTAAAATTACGTGAGTTTATAAGTTTAAGATGTTTCAATTTGTTTCAGATTCCAATATAGTGATTTTAGTTTTAGTTACTTCTGACAAATATGTTTCATATTGTATGAGTATCAGCAATTTGAGTTTTGTCGGCTAGGAATTCTAAAGTTTTCGATGTTGATTCTTTAGATCTGTGTTATATAGTTTCAGTTTGCTGAAACTATATGAGTTTATAAGTTTCTGATGCTGACAAGTGCTATTAGCTTCAGTTTGTTTCAGATTCTATAGTGATTTCAATTATTTCCGACAAATACTTTTCAGATTGTATGAGTATCAGCAATTTGAGTTTTGTTGGTTAGGAATTTTAAAGTCTTTAATGTTGATTCTGAATTTTATGTTCTTATTGATTTGTGTTGTTAGTTTCAGTTTGCTGAAACTATGAGTTCATAAGTTTCTAATGCTGAAGAGTCAAACATCATTTTGCCTTTTAACTCATCTCAATTCTCACCTTTGATTTAACTGCACCAGGAGTTTTAGGTTTTACTGTGACGGAAGAAGAGACTACATCTTCAATGTTAATTTTGTTACTATGGTCAAGTTGCAGGCAAGTAGAGGTATGCATTATACAGGTGCATGACGAACCTACCGTGCATATATATTTTTGCTTTAAAGAAAATTTCTTGCTGCATGATGAACCTGCCACACATATATAGGTCACATTAAGTATGACAAGGGGTGAATGCATTATTGGTTATTAAATTCTCTGTAGGTTGCATTTATTTTTTGTATTTATGACAAGAGGTATCCATTTATTTTTTTATTTATGTGATGCAGGATGTAAGTAGAGGGAAGGATATCAGTATCAACAAAGGAAGATCAAGGGGGAGAGGACGCGGAGATGATAATTTGTTATAATATAAGAGAAGTATATATATTTAATTCTTATTAATGGTATACAAATTGAAGAAATCATCGAGTTACATAATATTTACTTTGATGATGAATGTATGCAACATGATACTATGTCTGAATTTGACAACATACCAAATGAAATATAAGTGTGTGAATTTTATCTCAATATTGTATTTATTAAATGACATACATTATATGTATTTATTTGTTATAGGATGAGGTGGGAAGACAAACTTCAGAAATTATTGAAAGCTAAAAAAAATTGGAACTCGTTATCACAAAAAAAATAAGCTTATCGAGGAAGTAAGGCAAAAGAGAAGAAAATCTGAAGGAGATGGTTCGATTCAAAAGGTGCATATACAAATCATTTGTATGATGATCTAATCCCTGTGAACTCGTGATAGATGAAATAAAAGTTAAAGGATTTGTGTTAGAATTTAAAAATTTATCAATTACTTGCTAAATTTAGTTGAATAATGTGAATATTTATGTATCTTTAATTGTATGATATTTTTAGATTATAAACTGTTGTTTAATATTTATAATTTATTTGAAATGTGTGATTTTTCTTATAAAGTAATATGCCGATGAAAAATATAGAAATAAAATATAATAAAATTTTAGTGATAAATTTTAATATAAATTTATATACGGATTTATAAATAAAATTGTAAACAAATTTATAAATAAATTAAAATTATATTTGAGATTTAAAATAAAATTAGATATGGAATTTATAAATAAAATTGTAAACGAATTTACAAACAACATTATATTTATTATGTAATTTGAAACAGATTAATGACAGATTCAAAATAAAATTAAAAATAAAATCTGTATTTGAAATTAATTTCATTGATTAAATAAAAATCAAATGTATAAACGGTTTTTCGATCCGTTTTTGAAATTAGAAAAGGAAAATTACCATCTCAAAATTACTCACGGGGCTTTCACTAATGGATTTTTGAGACGGAATATTTCATCTCTTATTTGAGACGGAAAAATGACTTTCAGAAACGGAATTTTTCGTCTCTAAAGCCTTATTTTCTTGTAGTAATTAGGTATCCTCCACTCTTCCTAAGTTGGCGTAAAGGTATAATGAAATCCCAGCTTGCTACAAATATACGCAATCCTAATAGGAGAGTTGGTTAATAAATTGACTGCAAATGATTTGAAATGACAAATTATAACAATTTCATTAGGTTGCACCAATGTAGGACTAAAAAAATCAATTTTAGTCCAGCTCATCCTCACCAGCTATCAAATTATGATGCAGAGGAATGAAATCTTCACATACTATCAGAAAAATAAATATGATAATATAACAGTAAAAAAAATCCTGAAATGTATCATGCACCCTACTATAGATTCTTATGAGGGAAGTAAAAAAGCAAAGTCAACTACATACTTTGATCAACGGAATGACAACCATGTAGAATGTCATCAATTGAAATACTTCCTATATCTTTTCTCACGAGTGATGGACTGGCTTTTTGCAGCATCACCTCAGATATGGTAGTGGTTACAGCAATGCATCTGCAAGTTATGTGAGGATTCTTAGTATCGAAGAATGGCACTTCAGAACCATAATGGCAGAAAGGTCATCAATGTGATCATGGATTTAAGAACGGCTACTATGAATTTATTGGTCTAGGCCTTTAGTTAACCCTAGTTTAATTAAGTATTTGAAATTCCAATTAATTGGGTTTAGTTTGAGTTTAAAGAACCTCAAATAAGTTTCATACAGTCTGAGTTCGTCTCGCTTGATACAGGACAAACCCAATCTTCGTACCTTCCAGTGGGTCACACAAATGGCAAAGATGAACCTATAATTTTTGCTCTTACATATTGGCTTTTTGGTTTTGGTGCATTAGCGAAATAATGCATATTGCTTGTGTTATCAACTTGGAACGAAATTTTAAACTATGAATATAATGCACCATAAAAATTCAACTAGAATATAAAAAATGTTTAAAATATTAAAACAAAAATAAAAAATGATAAACATATATTATCAGCATGAAAAAACTAACTGAAATGCACATGTTATAGATTTATTGAGCAAAAATGACAAATTTGTTATCATTTGCATGTTGTTTATATTGGAGGACATTTTATCTCAGG